>NC_090266.1:1070290124-1070597532 GCF_040414725.1 Anabrus simplex | reverse complement strand
CGCGCAGCGGATCGGCGTTTCTGTGTACAGTGTTTACGCCGCTCGCTTGGAATTTAAACTCCACGGAAAATCCAAGTCTCCAGCGAAAGATCGTTGTGTCAGCTAAGCACTCGCCGTAAATAAAACAGGAAGGGCCTTAACACGGTATGGGAATATGATCCTTGGCTTATTCGATGATGGTGATAACAATAATAATAATAATGATAATAATAATGTGTACTTTACTTTATATTCGTAACCGCCCTCTACCTGCAGAAACGTTGTCATGAGAGGATCATGAGTTCGTTTTTACCTTCCGAATGACGAGACTACAATATTTAAGCATTGTATTTTGCAATCCCACTCACGGGCGGGTTTTTCAGCTTTTTTAACTGTGAGAAATTGCCACTGACGGTCGTTGTACGAGAGCGGAATCATATACTTATGTTGTAAGTCTCCATGTGCCTCACACAAATTGCATTATGAAATAAAAATAAACGTTGCTTCTCTTGCCTCGGTATTCGTCAGTAATCTGTAGGTTTTACATGGTCAATAATGGAATAAATAGGTATAGTATGTAATCAAAGTACAGCTATGTGAAAGGAAGTGATTTCGTTTAATGCTTCACTATTTCAGAATGAAGTGCTGTACTTGTCAGATGGACGCACTGCGTTAATGAGAAGCTGGTTGTGGCGGAGATGGAGAACTATGACGAGACGGAAAGGGGGAACAGGGGACGTGCTCACATGCGGAAGGATACTTTTCCTAAGCTCTTGACTTGAATTTCAGTATAGTATTCTGTTATATATATGGCCTTCCGCAAGTAGGCTAATTGGGGACAGGCCAGGAAGTATAGCATATGTACAGTATATTGCAAAAATGTGGGAAATAATTGGTGGTTGGCGTGGATAGAGCACTCCGAAACAACTCAGTGTTCCTATGATGATAATAATAATAAGCAAAACAAGCAAAGTCACCTCCGTACAGGCCATGAAGGCCCTTGGAGGAGTGGAAGGTAAAGGCTTCCACCATTGTTAACCTCGGCACGTGATGGGGTAGAGTGGTTAGCTCTACGCCGGGCCGCCTTTGCCCCCAGGAATTAATCTGGTACTCATTTTTGGTGTAGGCTGAGTGAACCTCAGGGCCATATGCACCTCCGGAAGTGGAAATCTTGTTTTTTAAATTTTAGGACTTCCTGACGGAGATTCGAACCCACGTCCTTCCGGGCGAACGGAGCACGCCTTTACCACCTCGGCCAGGCAGCCCCTATGATAATAATAATAATAATAATAATAATAATAATAATAATAATAATAATAATAATGGAGTGTGGCCTCCGGAGACGCTTGGTGGAAGTCTTTCGATTTGGCTCCCGTAGGCGTCCTGCGCGTCGTGATGGGGATGAAATGATGATGAAGACGGCACATACACCCAGTCCCCCATGCCAGGGGAATTAATCAATTATGGTTAAAATTCCTGACCCTGCAGGGAATCGAACCCGGGACCCCAGTGACCAAAGGTCAGCACGCTAACCACTTAGCCATGGAGTCGGACAGTGTCCCTATGAATATACGTCCTATGGTCGATCGTTTACGATTATACCTGTTATTAGCTGGAATGGACGTGGAGGGGATAAGTCGTATTAATTTTCGAATCAGAAATTTTATGTTACGGCCTCGTATAATTTAGTTTACCATCTATATCATCACAAATTCGATGTTTTCTGTTGTTCCTCTGTGGCCAGAATGAAGTGAGAGTTTTCTCTTTTAAAACGTCCAGAACGATTCCAAACAACATTTGAAAATACAACATTCAGTAGCCGAAATCCCATCAAACTTGTAACACGTTTTGTGCACTTCCCGTACATGACATGGCTACAGATACGCCAATTGGTGGGATATTACCGATAATTTCAGTACAACTTTGGAATGACTGTAACTCATAAACGACCGACTATTGAATATATGTTCACAGGGGTGAATTGTATTCTTTATGGTTGCACTATCCACTCCCAGATTACTTCACCTTTTTTGAGAACACACTGTATGCTATTTTCTTGGCTATGAAGTTCAGTACATGGGTAGCGGAAGAAGGTTTCCTGAGTCTGTGTGAAATATTGGAGATTAGCGCTCATACGACTTTCTAAGGCCATCATATATTTAATATCAAGGAAGAATAATTAATCCAGTCATAAAGGACGCCAGTTGCAATTCTGGTGCACGCTCATTATTTTATGACACAACGAAATGTGAGCAGCCTCCTTGTTTACTACACTGTACAAAGGGCGAGTGGTAATAATTTGGCTTTTATCGCACACCTCATAGCGCCCGTGTGCAAGGCCACAATGACCATAAATTCACCAATGTTTCGTCGGCCTGTCTCCAAAGAAATCGAGGGCATTGTTGCGTTCATGATATTACAGCATTCCACAGTTATGAATTTACCTTAAATATCACTTTAGGCGAGATTGTTTTATGGTGATGGGAAATATTACCTTCATTTGGTGGGCCATTCCCATGGGTCTTTCCGTGTCTAAACTGGTGAGACATCCCGACCTCCATAAGGATGCACAATTCATGAGGAAGCCAAATGTAAAGTATCAAATTTCAGTTCGAGTTACTTTTAGGTAATAATAAAAAATCCATGGCGCAACAGCCCCGAAGGGCCATGGCCTGCCAAGTGACCGCTGCTAAGCACGAAGGCCTGCAGATTATGAGATGTCGTGTGGTCAGCACGACGAATCCACTTGGCCAATGTTCTTGGATTCCTTGGCCGGGGCCGCCAGCTCACCGTCAGATAGTTCCTCAGTTGTAATCACGTAGGCTGAGTGGACCTCGAACCAGCCCTCAGATTCAGGTAAAAATCCCTGAGTTGGCCGGGAATTGAACCCAGCAACTACGGGTAAGAGGCAGGCACGTTACCCCTATACCATGGTGCCGGGTAATAATAATAATAATCTCGTAAATTGTTACAGACTTTTCAAAGGTAACGGAGAGGTGGAATTTCTCCCTGGAAAGGAGTTCTTTAAACCTAAGAAGCAAAGCTTCTCCTTACAGTCCATGTAGACCCCTGAAAGTGTAAATGTCATAACCTCGGTTGAAAGTGGGTTACAGTGTTTAGGCCGGGCTGAAATGGCTCAGCTGATAGAGTGATGGCTTGCGCATTGGTAAAAATTTAGTTTCAAAAATGCTATTGGTTTTATCTCCCACTAACTAATTTTACAGTTTTCGGAAGCACCGATGTACCGGAATTATCTCCCGCAGGATTTCATTTACGTGCCAGTAAATCTATCAATACGAGCCTGGCGTATTTGAGCACCATTATATACCTCCGGACTGAGCCGAAATTGAACCGGACAACTTGAGCTCAGAAGACCGCTTGGGCCATTAGTAGATTTACCGGGAGTCTCGTCTTCAGTCCTGGGGATTGTCAAAGGGCGGAGAATTCGATAGCTTACGGCGTACTTAAGTGCTGGTGGAGATTATATTTACTATAGTCGCCTAACGAGAGGTCGCGTGCATGAGGGATAATAATAATAATAATAATAATAATAATAATAATAATAATAATAATTTAGTGTGGCTATTTCTAGCCAAGTGCAGCCCTTGTAAGGCAGACCCTTCGATGAGGGTGGGCGGCGTGTTATTGTGGTGAAGGATAGTGTTATGTGTGCTGTGTGAATTGCAGGGATGTTGGAGACTGTACAAACACCAAGCCCCTGGGCTATTGGGATTAACCAATGACAGTTAAAATCCCCGACCCGGCCGGGAATCGAATCCGGGGTCCCTCTGAACCGAAGGCCAGTACGCTGACCATTCAGGCTACGACTCGGACTACGAGGTAAAGGGTGCGGAGGGTAAGCATGGCTACTGCGCGTGCGTTAATCTCAACTCTCAAGGCCTGCCAATAAACATCGGTTCAGTCCGCGGTGATTCTTGTTAACTAAGGTGCTGTTTTGAAGTTTCAAAATGGTAGTGCAATTATGCTTGAGTTACATATTTACTGTAATTACTACATAATGAACAATTTAATAACGAACACGCATCTTTTTCTAAGACTAATCACTATCACGACTAATGTTTGTAGTTTAGTGTAGTATCCGTTACTCGTGTCGTACCTACAAGCTTCTCTGGGAGCAGATAGTATTAGTGGAAATATTCTTCTTCTTCTACCACCTTTTCCACATCCTGCGAACTATTTAGCACATGCGTAATTAGCCCTGTTTTATGGCCGGATGACCTTCCTGACGTCATCCCTATATAGAGGGATTTAATCACTATTGCGTGTTCCTGTGGTGGTTGGTAGTGTGGTGTGTTGTCTGAACATGACGAGAAAAGTGTTGGGACATACATAAACACTCTGTCCCCGAGCCAGAAGAATTAACCAGACGTGATTAAAATACCAACCCGGCCGGGAATTGAACCCGGGATCCTCTGAACCGAAGGCCCCAACACTGACCATTCAGCCAAGGAGTCGGACTAATATCCTATGATCTACCCTATCAAAAGCCTTGGAAAGGTCAATAGCGATACAGTCCATTTGACCTCCTGAATCTAAAATACTGTATCTACTAGGCCTATACCTTTCTGGAATCCGACATGTTCAGCCTCACTGGAATAACTTTTCCCAAAACCCGAACTGCCTTTTAAAACTTATAATTCTCTGTCGCATTACCGTCGAAATGTTCGACATTTGTAATACTCAGCCTACAACAAGTTTTGCACTAAAAGTTGATTTTTGATGATGTAAATTTTTTTTGCTTAGTTTGTACTAATTACATAAAATTGTATACTCTTAGACCCATGAGTAATAAAAAATTGTACTTTTCAGTAATCGTTTCATTTTTCCTTTATTATAAATATGTTATTAATATAAATATTTCTCTATATATTTTAAAATAAGAATAAGCAAGAAAATTTTGAAAAAAATCTGTATTTATTGTTGTCTTGATAAAGCCTCTAAATATTAGTTCCTTGATAAAGCCTAGCCAGCACTGAATTTCACATTGAATTCACTGTGAGTTCACTGTGAATTTCAATGCTGACTGAGCAATAAAAGTATTAAATACGTTGAAAGTCACAAAAACTTTCCTGCAAGTTCTATGTGAGTTAACAAATAATTAACTACAAAATCATTTGCGGCATAATGAGGTGCAAATTGTGAAGCACATGTGAAACACGTGTAATTCACATGTGCTTCACATGTGAACTCACTGTGAATTCACCGTGAAATATAATGCTGACTGGGAGGGTGGAAAGAAACCGAAATACAAGTGCCTTAATAATTAAATATGAAGCTATCTCAAGTAATTTAAATAAAATAAAACCAGTTATTGGGCACTTTTCCGACACAAAATATGTTTCTAAAAAATGTTGGACTGTTGGTACGCCAAAATTTCTCAAAATTTCTAGTGGTACGCAATTGCTAAAAAGTTCGGGAGCCCTGCTCTAGAACATTAGCCGGATTCATGACTGCTCTTTAAAAGGAACATGTGTCAACTGGCTAGCGCAGAAAGCTCAAGGTAACCCGGTCGCTTCAGCTGGTCACCAGGGCTGTCCACGTCGAGCTATACGCTAAAGCGTGCAATTCTATTAGACATTTCCGTATTGATTTCAGGATCTTACAGATCGAAATAGCAGCTGAAATTTTCTACATTGCTTTCCTGTGGACTTATCCTCTACCAAATTTCATTGTCGATTTTGATATGACAGTATGTCAGAAGTGAATGCTCTACCATCTAAGCTACTCAGACTGACACAAAGTGCAAAATAAGTTCATTCCTGGAGTTGTAAAGTAAGTTGTTCTTTAATACTGAAAGACAAATCGACAATTCGCCTCTTTACTGTGTTATTTGACAATGGTATTTTTTGAATTTCTTTGGCTGCCTTTTCTCCTAACACGGCTCGGTCCATATCCATAGCGGCCGGCAGTTTATCAAGTTAGTGTCAGTATTGACAAACTTTGTCATACATTAATTTTCTTTCTTAAAGAGGTAGATTTTCCTTTTAAAAAATTCAATGGGCTTACCAAGCAAATCACAGTGTTTAGAACTTTGGTGATGCTTCAGTAAATAAGGCTTCATGCTTTGGTTCGAATGAATTTCGAAACATACAACACATTGGGGAATAGATTTTCACTATTTCCTGTGCCGGGCTTCACTATGAAACCGTACTGTAAGTAGCTTTCATCGTATTTACGACTGACCTGTGGTTTAAGTTTTTAAACACTATTTTCTGAAGTATGAAAAATCGCTTCATAGTTCAGTTTGCTTGCACAAAAGCACAATTACAACACACACAGCAGTTAGAAATGCACGACACAACGTAACTTACAAATATTGCATAATCACCGTTCACGCTGATGTAACAGGGGAGGATTTCACGTTCACACTGATGCAAACTGATAACCGCGTAGCGGAGGAATATAGGGGAAGTTAGGAGTGGCGGACAGCCAGCGCACGGCAGACGGGCACAGGGGGCCTTGGTAGCCTATCGCTCGTAATCGCTCGTATCCATTTGTAGACATGTTAAGAATTTTTTTACAACATTTAATCTGTATTATCTCTATGCTTGTATCCCCCGCGCGTACCACCGGAAACGTTCCCGCGTACCACTATTGGTACGCGTACCACAGGTTGGAAACCCCTGACCTAGTATGCTTTACGTTATTTCCGTGAAAATGTTTCTCCTCTTCCCGTAAAACGGAAGAAAGGGAGATGGGTCGACATGTGATAGAACTAATTGAAAATCATTCCACGGGTGCCAGTATCGTCCCGGATTCGTGTATGGAGAGAAATAGTGACAGTGAAAGTGATAGTGGAAGCAGCGACACCTCATCTGCATTATCTGAAAGAGAAGGCAGCACACCATTGTCAGGAACAAGATGTGTTACGGATTCGATTTTGAGCCCCGAGTCTGATTCCCGTCCATCCAGTGAAGAGACACTGCAGTCATCTAGCAAATCTACTAGTTTAAGCTATGCTTCCAGTCATCAGAAGAAAGTGAAACAAACTGCAGATCTGCGTACAAGAGAAAAGCTGTAAATTTATGGTTAAACGAGGGGTGTAAGAAGCAGCTTTCACTAACCACTGTTCGCAAAAGTTGTCGTAAGACGCCGTCATTACGATAACTGAAAATGAAAACCTACAACCTGTTTTCCAGTCATTGACCGGGTCAGGGATGTAATGAATGAAACATATATAGGCTGTTATTACAATGGGGTCGCCACTCCCAAGGTGATTTATTAATGAGTGATAAATGCTGTGAAATGATAATGGAGAGTGTTGCTGGAATGAAAGATGACAGGGAAAACCGGAGTACCCGGAGAAAAACCTGTCAAGCCTCCGCTTTTTCCAGCACAAATCTCACATGGAGTCACCGGGATTTGAACCACGGTATCCAGCGGTGAGAGGCCGACGCGCTGCCGCCTGAGCCACGGAGGCTCCTACGATAACTGTACAGTAATAATAATTTCGTGTGGCTATTTCTAGCCGAGTGCAGCCCTTGTAAAGCAGACCCTCCGATGAGGATGGGCGGCATCCGTCATGTGTAGGTAACTGCGTGTTATTGTGGTGGAGGATAGTGTTATGTGTGGTGTGCGAGTTGCAGGGATGTTGGGGACAGCACAAACACCCAGCCCCAGGGCCATTGGAATTAACCAATGAGAGTTAAAATGCCCGACCCGGCCAGGAATCGAACCCGGGACCCTCTGAACCGAAGGCCAGTGCGCTAACTATTCAGCCAACGAGTCGGACTACTGTACAGTTGGAAGAACCAATTAGAATCTACATCAGTAAGCCCCACTGAACACAGGAAATTGATGCATACAAAATTATTTTCTAGCTGTACAGAAGCAAGAAGTCTGAAGCGGAATGTATGCGATGAAGACCTGCGACTGTGGGTCTTGGAAATTTCAAGAGAGATTTAAATGGGGCGAACTAATTTCAGCGCATGTGCTAGTTGGCTGAGTCGTTTTAAGAAAAAAATACAGAATAAAGAGTAGAAAAGTTACGAAATTTGTATCCCGTACGTATCTGCAAGAGGACGAAAAAGATAAAGTCGCAAAAGAAATTTGTGGAAGCAGTTACAGAGCGATTTTTAGAATACACCCCTTTTTCAATATACAGTACTGATCAGAGTGGTTTCGTACGCGAAATGAAAGCGAAAAAGATTCAATCGTTTGTCGGTGAGAAACACACAGAAACAGTTGCTCAATGAGTTAGTTCACTCCCCCATTCGTACACAATTATGATTACATTTAGTATGGCCGGTACTCTTTTCCCGAAATTATCCATTGTACTACTGAGGCAACTGGAATTTTAGGTCCGAGCAATAAACGTTTCATGCCGGAAATATAATTGTAACAGCCACAAAATCGGGGAAAATAGGGGAAAAAAGAATTACAGTACTGGTTTAAAGAATCCTTCTTCCCATTTGCACAACAGAAGTGCTTACTACTGCTAGATTCCTGGACTACTTATTAATTTTAATTTAATGTTATTTTCTTTACGTCCCACTAACTACTTTTACGATTTTTAGAGACGCCGAGGTGCCGGAATTTTGTCCCGCATGAGTTCTTTTACGTATCAGTAAATCTACCGACACGAGGCTGACGTATTTGAGCACCTTCAAATACCACCGGACTGACCCAGGATCGAACCTGCCAAGTTGGGATGAGAAGGCCAGCGCCTCAACCGTCTGAGCAACTCAGCCCGGCTGGACTGCCTATAGTGATAAGTCTTGAAGATTTTCCTCCAGGCAACAGTATAGAAATTCTCCAGATTCCACCCGGCACTGCAAGGAAAATACAGCCCTTGGACAAATTTTTCTTCCGGCAGTGAAAGGCTTTGTATCGCCGCTTAACAGACATTGTGCCGACTTGTGAAGACTTTCAGTTTGATGTTTATCAGAGAAAAAGCATACCGGTACTGAAAATGCAGTCCTTCATTCATTTTCAATTTTCTTCCTCACGGTTCAAGGACATGATTAAATATTCGTGGTTTCCAACCAATTATACAACGGAGAGACCTTCCGAGTTTGAAGTGCCAGCGAAATTTTGCCTTCAAACAAGTAAAGAAAACTGTCTAGAACAATGTGGCCTCAAAGTGCATATTCGTTGTGCATGGTGCCAAAAACATTTGGGTTTTTATCATACGATTAACGCACCTCATTATGTTTCACATTCGTTCTGTAACAATAAAGTGACCTTGGCGCGTGGCAGCCTGCCAGTTCCGTTTATTCTCTCTCGCTCTCGCTCTCGCTCTCGCTCTCGCTCTCTCTCTGCAACGCGCGAGCCAGCAAGAAGCAAGGGTTGTTCAGTAAGCTTCGTTGTCACACGGATTTTCTATCATGATTTCGAAACCTTGCAGTTCGAAATGGCAGCTAAATTTTTGTGCATCGCTATTTTACGGGTTTCATCATGTTCTCTGCGAAATTTCATTCTTGATTTCGATATGACAAAATGGACAGTTCCCTTGTGAGCTCAAGTTGGTGATTCTGTCCGTCTAAGTCCGATAATATTAGAAGGAACTCCTGCGGGTCAATAACCTGGCACCTCATTGCATACGAAAACGGTAAAACGCAGTTAATATGACGAAAAACCAATAATGTTATTGTCAAGTGTACGTCAGAGATGCACAGAACGTGACTCGAGGAGCAAGAGTGCGTGCTGAGGCCCACGTTCCCACTATTTACCTATCAACTGTCCCTGACTCTGACACTCGTCGCTTTGCTGTTTTTGTTTCTGGTTTTATTTCCTTGGTGGTAACTGCAAATGGATTCATATTAAGACGTCGGGCGAAAAGATATACAGTGACTCACATAATTATTCGGACACGTTAATATTATAGCCTTTGCTACATACTAGCCCTGTGTTTCAGAGAAAATATTGTACACGCAAACTGGTTCCTGACAGAACCCAGTTTGACAGATTCAACACGGCGTCGAATTGTGTACTTTTAGCAAACAGGAGAAAACCAGTGACCCTGGAAGCTCAGAACTTGGTTAACATGCTTCAACAAAATTATTCGGACACAAGTCAGTTGCCATGCAGAGGTCGTGTGTAGAAGAGCCACGGACAGTGTGAACGTAAACATTCAGTGAGTCTGAGTGCTGTGTACAACGTAAGTGAAAAAGGGCCGTAGAGGAAGAGAGAGCACAATCGAACAGCGGCAGTTAGTAATTTTTCACCATGCTAAAGGTAAAACTTGTCGTCAAATTGCTGAAATGTTACAAATGAAGAAAAGTACAGTCTCTGATATTATCACAAGATTCCGGGAGGAAGACAGGATTGACCATCTAATACATACGGGACGTCCAAGAACTTTCTCTGTGAGAGTGGAGTGTTATATCAACAGAAAGACCAGAAAAGGAACCCTAGTTTAGTGCTCCAAAACTCGTTACGGACATTGCCGCAGATACCAAAAAGAAAGTGCATCCCGAAACAATGCGGAGAGTGCTCAGAAGAGGTAACCTTCACGGCCGTATTGAAAAAAAGGAAGCCCTTCATAAATCATATAAATCGGAGGAAGAGAATGCTGTATGCCAAAGAGCATGTTAGAGAAGACAATGAGTGGTGGAATGAAGGTCTATTTGCTGATGAGAGTAAATTTAACATGTTTCAGTCTGATGAGAGGATAACAGTTTGGCGGCGCCCTAATACTGAATATCAAGAGAAAAATCTGAAAGCAACTGTGAAGGATGGCAGTGGATATGTAATAGTGTGGAGGTGGATGTCGACGAATGGAGTTGATGAATTGGTTTTTATTGAGGTTAAAAGGAACTAATTTCAATACCTTAGAATACTGAGGGACAATGTGAAAAAGAGTGCCGAAAATATGGGGGTTGGTAAACATTTTTAGTTTTATCAAGATAACGACCCAAAGCATATGGCCTGGAATGTAAATGTGGTTATTGTTTGATTGCCCAGAAGTGTTTCATCCTCCCCCTTAAACACCAGACTTGAATGTGATTGAGAATCTTCGGGACAAACTTAATAAAGAAATAAAGAAATAAAGAAATAAGAAATCACATCTAGAGAACAGTCGAAGAACCGACTTCAAAAAGAGTGGCAGAAGATATCTCCCGATTACACCTGCAAATTAGTGGAGAGCATGCTAAGTCGACTCAGGGAAGTAATTCAAATGAAAGGAAAGATCACCAGACCCTGAACCACTAGGATCATAAGTGAAAAGGGAAGTGTCCGAATAATTGTGTGCAATATTTGTTTTGATTTTGTTTTTTAATTATTATATTTTCATTGAAAGTGTTCATTAGAAGAATGATGGACGTTTAGTTTCTCTATTCCTTACAGAAACTTGTATTTAATTTATATCAGTGCTTTATTATTAATGAAATGACTAATACAAAGGAAAATGTAATAAATCATGTCTGTCCGAATAATTAAGCGAGTCACTGTAGTTCTTCCTGCACGTCCTGCAGGCAATAGTATTTGTCAAACTTACCTAATTTTTGGCTTCAGGTTTAAAATTGAAATGTATACATATTTAAGCATGAAATATCATGTAAAAACATGGATGTACAAATATAATGGAGTTTTCATTGTTTTATACACGAGTAGGCTACCACACCTGTCCGTTACATACTTCACCCGCTGCACTCTCCTGCTGGCCATAATCGTTAAGGTGTCAAGTCCTCACGGTCTGACACCGTGGTTAGCTGTTTCGATTCCCGTTTGTGGGGAAAATATCACCATCAGAATGTTGGCTGGCAGGGTAGGGGAAGTGGGGTTTGCAATTTCCAACCACTATATTGCATGCCAAAGGCCTGAATTAAATTCTAAACATCTGCGCAGTGCTAACAAATGGAGTTATGGCATATGAGCCTGTTGATGGTGATTCTTCCGTCGGATGGGGATATTAAGCCTTGGGCAGACCCGTTTGTATCATTCGGCCAGGGTAGGCTATGCGCCGACATCGGGTGTCACCCGCTCACATAATCATCGTCTCACATCCAGACACGCAAGTCACTCGTGGGTTTCAAATAGATTGACCTGCACCAGGCCTCCCCAGAGGTCACCCGCAATCAAACAATCGCGCACTGCCATGGCCCATTGTACAGCAGTGTCTTGGCTATGCTCGGCCAGCCAGCTAAGGTAGCAGTTGCTCGGAGTGAACAGTAAGACCTGCTTTTGTGTGCATTTATATTTACATTTGCTGACACCTGAGGGTATAAGTGAAAACCGAAGTCCTCGAGTACAAGCACGACCGAAAGGAAGGAGCAGATTATGGGCGAGATTTCTTGGTTGGTAATTAGTTGAGGTTTGTTTACATTTGTCCAGTAAATGGGTGCAGTTCTCTGCTTTTAGAACTAGTTTAAATGATAATATTCTCTACATATTGTCCTAGACACTGCTTGTTGCTTTCATAATATAAAATAACTATGACAGTTTATTGGTAAGGTGTATATTACGATTATGACAAGAAATATTTTTTAACACAACCCAAAGCACTGAATATGTGCGCTTCCTGATTAAAAGTTAAAATAGAACAAAATTTTGCAGAATCTTCAGTGGAAGATTCAGCGGCAACCCTCCCCATATACCAAAGAAAACCTCATGAGCTATGTCACTTCTCGGTTTGTTGTATAGATTTTCTGACGTCACCGATATCCACGCCCTCAGAACCTAATATGTATCTTGCATCATACCGATTATTGAATTCGGACTCTCATTTGGTCTACCTCTTCACCCACTAATCTGAATCACATTGACCGCGTACAGATTCTTCTGTGCTATTGTTAGAGCCAAAGTATCTGATTGTCGAAACATGAGCAGCAATCAGATACTGGATAAGTTAAACCTTGGCCCGTTATCTACTCGCAGGAAAGTAGCCGACCTTAGTTGCCTATATAACGTTAACGGCTTATTTTGTTCTCCTGAACCTGCATCCTTCTCTTCTCTACATGTCCCAACTCGCAAAGCCAGGATAAATCCACCCCTTCATATATTGTATTCCCGCCTCCCTCTTGTTCCAAGAACTTTATTTATCAGTATTCCAACCCTCCTTAACTCTTTATCTTCTGACAAGAACTTGGACGTTTTTTCTTCGTATGCCTCCTTTAATCGCTTAACTTAACCTAGCGTATTTCCTTCATATTCTTTTTTCTCTTTTCATTGCTGTCCCCTCTATTGTACATAATGCAATATTTATTTTTCAGTTTACTATGCTGCTTCTTACGTTTCTTATTTGTATTTATCTTCCTGTGCATAGCTATAAGTTGTTCTCTTCGTTTTACTTTTAATCTTTAATTTTCGTCGTGCTTTTCATTTGCCTTTGTTTTATTGTTAATTGTTGTGTGCCTACAGTTATTTGTTTGTAATTTTCTTCAGCTACATTTGTCATTAGATGGTTTTTCTTCATTCATTTTAAAAAGAAGTTTGCATTGTGCTACTCCATTGAAAATATATTTTTCTTTGTGAAACTCTGTAATTCTGCATCTCGCTGTTTCGTTTCCCAAATAAATAATGTATCCCGTCTCGTGCCATGATCTTTCGTAATATGACATTTCTTGTCTTGCTCCTTAAGATACATTTACCCAGTGCACTTCGACAATAAATGTCCATAGTTCTATGAAGTTAGGAAAGTGACATGGAATGTTTATGACATTTTGTTAACACGTTCTCCAACCACGGGAGTGTAGATAACCCTCTGTGTGTTAACTAACCAATACATCTCTAAGATACAACCTGTGCCAGTAAAGTTCGGTGAATGAAGTCAGAACGGTCGATCCGGCAACAATGGCGACACACAACGCTACACCTGCGTAGCAGAAGGTTTTGACCACCTGCTCCCAACATTGCTCAGTTGAGCATCGTGTGTGTGCCAAGTAAGACCTGTTTGATGCAGTGCGTGCTTAGTGCGTTGGTTCTGAACTGCGAACAGGAACATGAACGACCAAACGATCAATGTACAGTTTTGTTTTAAGCTTTGCAAGACACCGAATGAAACGCATGCGATGCTGGTACGTGTTTATGAAGTGTCCTTGAAGTGTGTGTACGAGTGGTTCGCCCGTTTTTGAGGAGGCAGGGATAGTGTTTCTGACAACCACCGTAGCGGAAGACCGTCTACCGCCGCCAGTGACGAAAACATTGAGAAGGTGAGGACATTAATCACGAACGATCGGCGATTAACTGTGCGCATGATAGCGGATGAACTTCAGATTAACCGTGAATCCGTAGGACAAATCGTTACCCAGAAGTTACGGAAGACGAAAGCGTGTTCTCGTCTTTTGCCACAACATCACTCGACTGACGATTAGAAGCTGGCACGTTTAGACGCTTCGCAGAATTTTGTCGAAAAAGCGGATGCGACACCAAATTTTTTGAACTGTATTGTCACTGGGGATGAATCTTGGTGCCTTAGGTACGACCCCGAAACGAAGCGGCAAGGCATGGAATGGCGTTCTCCGAGATCTCCCCGTCGGAGAAAGGTCAGAGACGAAAAGTCGCGCATCAAACTCGCTTTGAAAGGAAAGGGATTTGACGATATTCCTGACATCCAACGAAACATGACGAGGCTTTTGAACACCATCCCAAAACAAGCCTTCTTGCAAAGTTTCCAGGACATGTATTGCCGATCTCAGCAGTGCATAGGTATCGGAGGGGACTATTTCGAAGGACAGTAAGGTCACTGTCGTGCATTGTTCATCTATGTTGATAGTACAGGACTATTCGCCGAACTTTATTGTCACAGGTTGTAAATATGCTCCTATGTTTTCGTCGTTGAATTCGGGGACATGGAAATTTTCATCTGATAACTTTCTTTTTACTAGTAGTTGGTTAATGTCGCACTAATACGTACAGTTTTCGATGACGTAAGGATGGGAAGAGCTTCGCCTGGAAAGGTAGCGTCTGTGGCCTTACTTATGGTACAGTCTCATCATTGTCCTGATATAAAAACGGTAAACCATGGTAAACCATCTTCAGGACTGCGACAGTGGGGTTCGAATCCATCCTGTCCCGAAGGAGAACTCACAGCTACGTGACTCTAACGGCTCATGACAACTCGTTCGGTGAATAACATTTTTGGCCGGAAAGTGCACATCGAGTACGTGAAGGTCATGTCCAAGATATTATTTAACTTTTCGGGGTAAATGATCATTTTGTTAGTGAGTATTATCGACCTGTAACAATATTCGCGGTATTATGCAATTAACTGGGGATGTGTTGAATGATGACAGTGACGTACGTAGAGAATGAGTGGAAATATACTATAGCGAACATACTAGGTAAAAATATACGGTATGTGAAATTTTATCGCCATACCTAAAGGGAATCTGCGCCATACTTTCACAGTTGGGGGAGGTTTCACTGCCGTAACCTTCAAAGACATAGCAATTCCGTGTTTGTTGTTTGTAAATGATTAGAAATACGTCTTTGTATCTAACTGTTGGCAGATATTTTAATATGAAACTCTCAGCTTTAAAATATTGCAAGGCATATCTACGTCTGTACTGGGTAAAAAGTGTGTGGTATTTTAAATTTTGTTGGCATTTCCTCAGGAACTGTTGAAAATTCCGTTACCCAGCTCGTAAAACTACGCTGTTAAGTAAAATTGATAATTATGGAGGGTGTCTTTACATTTTTTGCACCAGTGTACAGGACATTGCGACAGTTTTTGCATGTTTCTCTTTCAGGCCATAACGAATTATAGAATAAAAAGGAAAGGTTTACATTTCAGTCTTCTTTTACAAGTAAAAAATAATAATTTGTTCTGAATTATTAATTTTATTTCAACATTAAACTTGTAAATACTGTGATACATCCATCTAACTTGGTGTCACATACAGCGACTTATGGGCCTTGTTCTGTAAGGACGACTGCTGCCGAGCCTTATGACACCCAGATATTGGAGAGCCACGTGGTCAGCTTGAGGACATCCTACATCCTTAGCCATATTGATTGACACTTGTGACCAGATACGCTGCCTTTCAAATCAGTCAGTTCCTCAGTGTATTTCATGAGACTGAATGAACCCCATTCCCGGCCACGATTGAGTTAATTGGGCTAGTTGGGAATCGAATCTGGTGCCTCTGGGCGAGATGCAGAAGGCTGGTTTTAAGACAAGTGTATTCTGGACTATTTATGATGCTACGAGTATTACGAAAACAAATGGTTTCTCTCCTGGCATTAGTCTACAAATCTGACGGTAAAATTACTGAATTACATCCTTCCCATTTGAGAAATATATGACGTCAACCTACAGCGCCAGGAATCGATCTTGAAGTGTTGAGTACAGAAGGTGAACACCAAACCAATTACACGCCGACGGGTTACCTCTCATTGACGCCTGACAAAAACGAGACTGATGCGTTCTCAGTTGATGATGAACTATTTTCCAAATAGTCGTCCTTAATAAGTAGCCACTACAATAAGAAAGGCTACCAGATATTCATAGCCGCTTCCTTCTCACTCCTAGCCCTTTGCCATCCCTCGTCTCCATAAGAACTATCTGTGTCAGTGTTATGTTAATCAATTGTAAGAAAAAATATATTCACACACATATTAAGTAAATGAAATGACTGCGTAGTTATTGCTCCGATGGTGGTCTCCTATGTTGAAAATGTGGTTTATATCGACGAAAAGCCACAATGTCTTGGAAGTGGACGAAGGTGGCTGTAGGTTTACTAGAATCACTACCATCCACAAAATTACCTCTATTTCACATTGAGATGCCACAGGAATCTATTACTGTTTGGATGGTTGAATTTCAAGCGGTCTCTCATACGAATTCACGGAACGTTGTATGAAATAACTGAAGAGGAATTTCATTCCTCTTTTTAAAAGCTTAAAACGCATGACGTATGTATCAGGTATCGTCATATAAATTAATCCTGCTGTCACTGATTTAATAAAGTATAATGTTTGGTATAGTTAGTTAGTGTACTGTGCAGAGTCCTGCAGCCAGGCCCACCGCGCAGCACTTCAAACCCACGGGCTCCGGCAGCCCAGCCCGTGCAGTGCCGTTCTCTTCTGACGCGGCAGCGTACTGGCCCACAGCACTGGTCTCATACAGCCCACCGCAGTCCACCGCACTGGGCGGGCTCAGTAGAATAACCTTGAGTACTTCTCCACAATAACATGTGCGCCATGCACAACGAAATGTTCACGTCACACTACTATTCGGATCATTCACTCTACGAATTCCCGTACGCTAATAACATATTTTAAACTAGGCTAATCGCATTTTGAAATTAATCGGTAGAGATTTCTTCTGCACTGTAATAATAATAATAATAATAATAATAATAATAATAATAATAATAATAATAATGATAATAATAATAATGATAATGATAATATTGATAATTGAAAACAAAACGAAATTTTATTATGAACTAATATTCGTTTGCAATTGACATCAAGTTATTGAAAAATAATCTAAATAACACGAAGCATATTCTTACGACTTAATTCGCGTTTACCTCAAAATAAAATACAAACAGAAATGACGTGCAATATGCCAACAACAAAAACAAACCTGAACATAGCTCTTAGTGTGCGTAGTTTATTGGTCATTGTTAATGTGGCGGAATGGAATTACTGTGAATGAAAAGAGCATCAGCATTGTCTGGTTGTAGAAGAGACCGTCGTGCGTTGAGAATGAAGCCCGCTGAACTGAAATTTCTCTCTGAAGCTGAACTTATTGCTTGCATACACATTACTTTCTTGGCGATCTGGTAAACTTTTGGATAGTTTTGTCCATTTATTCTCCAATAGGACGCTATATCTATCTTCTTCCATTCCACAATTTTGCTTTAAATATATTTCCACCTCATCTCTTGGAATAGGAGCATCATGAACGTCAGTCCACGAAGAAAACTTCATTACTTTTTTTTGTTATTTTGCTTTACGTCGCACCGACACAGATAGGTCTTATGGCGACGATGGGACAGGTAAGGCCTAGGAATGGGAAGGAGGCGGCCGTTGCCTTGATTAAGGTACAGCCCCATCATTTTACTGGTGTGAAAACGGGAAACCACGGAAAACCATCTTCAGGGCTGCCGACAGTGCGGTTCGAGCCCACTATCTCCCGGATGCGAGCTTGCAGCTGCGCGCTCCTAACCGCACGGCCAACTCGCCCGGTAACTTCACTACTTTGGCAGGTTGTGGCATAGTCGTGGAGTCCGATAACACGGAAACATCTGAATGCTCATCATTCAAGCACACCTAGTTCATCGTAAGTATTTTATCTAATCATAAAAAGACAAAATCAGTCCGACTCCTTTAATCTATACTAATATAATAAAGAGAGAGAGCGTGTATTTTGTTAGTTTGTGTATGTCTGGAGGGTAATCTCGGAAACTACCGGACCGATTCTAAAAATCATTTTACTAATGTAAATATACATTATCCCTGAGGGACATGGGCTGTATTTTATTTTCAAAACAATTCCAGGTGAGGGGTGACGGGGAGACGTAAAAATCATAAGCTAATACAGGCGAAATATCGAATTTGTCGTGTAAGGACGAGACTAAGCTCATTTTTAGCCCCTTGACCCAAAGAACAAATCTCGGCAATGCCTACGGGCCCTAAAACCGACCGCTATGGAGTTATTGGCACCACACTACCAATGCTCTCGGAATCGGATAAGGAAATGAACTGCCGTAACCATGACAACGCCAGCTCCAGGATTCTACAGCAGTGAGATTATGCGTGTACGTTTGGGCATAGCTGCCAACCAAAATTTCTACACATAATCCCTGGGCATATCTACAATATCTCAAAAACTTAACATGTTGCAGACGTTAAAGACATGCATTATTTTGTTTTCGGAAAAGACACTTAATGGAGGGGGGGGGGGGGGGATTCGAAAGGACTGAAATGTGGGTTGGCGTGAATTTTTAAGATGAGCATATCTACAGTATATCTCAAACACTTAACATGGTATTTTCAATATTTAAAAAATAAAAAAGTATTATTTTGTATTTTGAAAAACCACTTAATGTGGGGAGGGGGGTAGAAAAGACTGAAAAAGGGGTTGAATTAATTTTATAAGGGTACTGATATCACAAAAACTGAAGTTGTTACAGACATAAAAATTGGTGTTTAGAGTCTCCTTTAAAAAGAAAGACATACGTATTCTTTTGTTTTTGGAAAATCCACTTAAGGGGGAATAAAAGGACTGAAATATTAGTTCAATTATTTGTATGAGGATACTTATATCTTAAATACCAAAAAAAAAAATGTTGCAGACGTGAAAATGGGTAATTGAAGTCACCTTTAAAAATAAAACACTCATTTTTGAGGGGTAAAATAACTTCGGAGGGGGGGGCGTTGAAATAGGTGTTGAATTCTTTTCATGAGGATGCACATATCTCAAAAACTGAAGATGTTATAGTCGTGATAATTGGTATTTGGCAGCTCCCTTATCAATAAACACGTATTTTTTGTTTTCGGAAAACCACTTAGGGACTGAAAAGAATTGAAAAACCAGGTGAATTTTTAAAATGAGTACGGTTATATCTACACTGTATGTCAAAAAATTTGCATGTTTCAGACATGGAACTTGGTACTTGGAATGTCCTTTAAAAATAAAAAAAAACATGTCTCTTTTTTGTTTCGGAAAATCCACGTAGGTGGGGGTGGAGGAAGGGCTGATAAAGGGGTTGAATTCTTTTTATGCGGTTACTTATATCTCAAAACCTGAAGATGTTACAGATGTGGAAATATGTATTTGTAATCTCCTCTAAAAATAAAGAAACTTTTTTTTTTTTTACTTGAGAGAAGACGTTCTCACGTATACAGTTCTATGTATCATGGTCATCTGAAACCCAAAAGGCAATACCACAAACTTGGTTTACAAAGAATTTCTTGAGTAAATGAAACTCAATTTTTGGTGAGTTTTTATATTTCAGGGATTTTCAGATAATGTCTTAGTACAGTACCGAGGAACGAGTACTTTTATCAAATTACGAAATCCACGTGAGAAGCCGCGGGTAACTGCTAGTGTGTACATAAAATTCACCGCAGATCGTACATCACACAAAATTAAAGTCTTTCCCATTACCGTAAACTGCAGGCTTGAATACCAACCAAATACGACTTTTAAGTTTAGGATCCGGTTTAGAAGTCTTGTATTGTGCGGGTTTTAGTTCGTTTGTTGCATCTTTTTTAATTCACGATTTTTTTGCCATGGTTTCTTCTCCTCTGGAACTACAGTCCACATTCGTTTCCGATAACAGGATAGACGGAGAAGTCAAACTGAAAACCACAGCAAATTTAATCGGCTCCACTCGACCGTAATGCAATGCACTCCGCTGACACGCAGTACACTGTACACATTGAAGCAGTCAGCCCATAGAACTACTTCAGCGCTGACCTTGGCTCACCGCATACGAATGACAGAGCGCTGGCCCAGACTGGCCCGTGCGATGACGTCACGGGCTTCGTATGTTCGAGCCTTTCAAAGCCCATTGCAGCCTACTGCCGAAGCAGCTATTGGGCTGGGCCTCTCTGCAGGACTCTGGTACTTTGTATATTTCCTTCAAATGTGCTTGTGTGCGCCCATTTAATTTCTTAAGAAAGTAATCGTGTTCTATGTCCTGAAGGAGGTTTGTTAAAATATAAATGTAATAAGTAAGCTTGGATGCGTTTGTGACGGTTAATCTTCTGGAGACTTGCAGTTACCCGAGGAAAACTGAGAACTGGCCGCTATAGTTCCTTTTTGAAATCAAACAGCTGCCTTGGCGAGAATTTAGTGTACTGAACTATGAGGTCTCTTATTACTTTTTCTTTTTGCAGTCTCTTTAACGATGCGCTAACAAGTGCAGTTTTTCGGTGACGTTGGGAAAGGAAAATGCTTGGACTGGGCTATCAGTCATTGCCTTCCTGGCATTTGCCTTGTGTGAAAATGGGAAACCACAAAAAACAAACATAAGGGCTGACGACATTAAGATTCGAACCCACTATCTCCCGAATGCTAGCGTTACAATTGGTGGTCTGCGCCGCGTAGCCAAGTCGATCGATGCTCCGTTATTTTATGTGCTCCATAAGCGCAGTGCCGATAGAGGTCAACTTGCACCGAGGCACGTTTACGGTCGGGATCAGGGCAGAGTGCATACTATTCCTTGTGTTCAATGAGTCAAGTTCCATCAACCTTTTAATAAAGACACGGAACGCAGCCAACAGCTGGGAAAGGAGAGTCTCAGGAAGTTCAACTTCGGAGATACGGAAGAAAAGTACTTCCCTCAACAAACGGATGAAAGGCAGAACTGTTTAATATGTGGTATGTTGAGAGAGGTAGTGATTCGGCCAGTTTCAAGTAGTTCGATCAGTGCAGATATATAACGCCGCATACCCAGACAAAATATATAACATTTTTAGTGTATAAAGAGGGGTGATGTATTTGGGACTCAGATATTACCTGTGAATACTACCACTAAGTGAGGAACACCATGGGTCGACGTTACCTGCGATTAGTACCACTGTGTGAGGAACACCATGGGTCGACGTTACCTGCGATTAGTACCACTATGTGAGGAACACCATGGGTCGACGTTACCTGCGATTAGTACCACTATGTGAGGAACACCATGGGTCGACGTTACCTGCGATTAGTACCACTATGTGAGGAACACCATGGGTCGACGTTACCTGCGATTAGTACCACTATGTGAGGAACACCATGGGTCGACGTTACCTGCGATTAGTACCACTATGTGAGGAACACCATGGGTCGACGTTACCTGTGTTTAGTAACATTACACCGAGGAAAACCATGGGTCCAGTTTACCTATGATTAATATCACTAAGTGAGGAACACCACGAGTCTGGGCGTTGCCTGTGATTAGTAACACCACTATGTGAGGAACACCATGGGTCTGCGTTGTCTGTGATTAGTACCATAATATGAGAACATCATGGTTCTACATTACCTGTGATTACTACCACTATATGAGGAACACCATGGGTCTGCGTTGCCTGTGAGTAGTACCATAATATGAGAACACCATGGGTCTACATTACCTGTGAATACCACCACTATATGAGGAACACCACAGGTTTGAGCGACGCCTGTTATTGGTACCAGTATGTGAGAAACACCATGGGTCTGCGTTGCCTGTGAGTAGTACCATAATATGAGAACACCTTGGCTGAATGGTCAGAGTTGAGACCTTCCGTTCAGAGGATTCCGGGTTCGATTCCTGGCGGGGTCGGGAATTTTAATCGCGTCTCATTAATTCTTCTGGCTCTGGGACTGGGTGTTTGTGTTTGTCCCAACGCATTCCTCTTCATATTCAGGCAACATACCATACTACCAACCACCGCGGAATAACGCAATAGCGATTACATCCCTCCATTAGGGTTGCGCCAGGAAGGGCATCCGGCCATGAAACAAGGCCACATCCGCATATTCACACCCGCGATCCTACAGGTGTGAGAAAAGCGTCAGAAGAAGAAGATGAAGAGTTAGCATTATGAGGAATTATCCAGCTATTGTGGTCGTTCACAAAGAGGAAACCTCGGGTAAGAATGAAAATAGCAGAGCGCAGTGGGAGAGTTTGGACGGGCAATCGTGCATACGTAAGGGAAATGGTAGTCGAGTAACATTATCACTGGCTTCTCACCAAGGTAGCCTCGGTTTGTATTCCCCCTGAAAAAATTAAATGGTGTATGACTTTTACTGCCGGGAGTGTCCGAGGACATGTTCGGCTCGCCAGGTGCAGGTCTTTCGAGCTGACGCCCATAGGAGACCTGCGTGTCGTGATGAGGATGAAATAAAGATGAAGACAACACATACACCCAGCCCCGTGCCAGCGAAATTAACCAATGGTGGTTAAAATTCCCGACCCTGTCGGGAATCTAACCCGGGACCCCTGTGACCAAAGGCCAGCACGCTAACCATTTAGCCATGGAGCCTGACTGTATTCCCCCTACTGGATATGAAATGTTTGAAATTGCATCTTTTATCCTTGCGGTTCGTATTTCACTAAAATTGGAAGTCCCACATTTGTAATGACGGTGCCAACAGCCACGTAAAACTGAAAGTCTACCAAAGCCTTGGCATCAGGTCCCTCTGACGGCCAACCTATTCACTTCATCGTTGGTCTTCTTTTCATCCAGTGTCACAGTGTGCACAGATCTTCGCCATGACACTCTTGGTCTCCCTTTCTTCCTTTTCCCCTGAGGATTCACGGCTCGATGGCTTCATTTCCCTTATTCAGGTATAAATTTCATCTTCTACCGCTATTCCCATTTCTGTGGGGTCGCGGGTGCGAACTGTGTCGCAAATGTGGATTTGGTCCTGTTTTATGGTCGAATGCCCTTCCCGACGCCAACCCTATATGGAGGGATGTAATCACTGTTGCGTGTTTCTGTGATGGTTGCCAGTGTAGTGTGTTGTCTGAATATGAGGAGGAAAGTGTTGGGACAAACACAAACGCCCCATCCCCGAACCAGAAGAATTAATCAGACGCGATTTAAACCCACGACTCGGCCAGGAATCGAACCCGGTACCCTCCGCACTGAAGGTCTCACCGGTGACCATTCAGCCAAGGGCTCGGACACTTACTCAGGTATAATGCCCTACCTATTTCCATTTCCGCCGCTTGATCTGCAAGGACATACCAATTTCATCCGTTGTTGTACAGAGTTCATAGTTAGAAAATGGTTCTGGGCAGTAGATGTTCAAAATTCTATGCAAACAACGTTTAACGAAGTCTGTGACCCGTACAGTAATACTGATTTTACATTTTACATTGCTGGTCCTGATGGGTATCTGTTGTCCTTTCACAATATACACAGCATATACAATTTTGTTGTGAACAGCCTAACTTTAAAAACAGTTCTTCCTTTTCCCAGTAATTTATAAAGGTATTCTGCTTTTACTTGAATGAGACTGCTACTTCACATCACTGAAGAGAGCGTTTTGGACTACGGAAACACAACACGTTCAAGAAGTTCAATCTTAGCTTTTGCAATATTACTAGAAACGTTGTCACGGAGTATGTGTGAAAGGAATGCGATGTTTCCGATATAACTAGTACATAATAAGAACCGTTTATTCTGAAATGTTTTGACTTTGTTGTTGAAGTCCTAGGGTAGAGAGAGCAGTGAGGTGCAGAACTGGCAACATCACTAATCCTCCATTTAATAATAATAATAATAATAATAATAATAATAATAATAATAATAATAATAATAATATAAATATTTAATGTTATTGGTTTTACGTCCCAACCAAACCAAACCCCATGGCACTACAGCCCGTGAAGGGCCTTGGCTTACGAAGCGACCGCTGCTCAGCCCGAAAGCCTGCAGATTAGGAGTTGTCGTGAGGTCAGCACGACGAATCCTCTCGGCCGTTATTCTTGGCTTTCTAGACCGGCGTCGCTATCTCACCGTCAGATAGCTCCTCAATTCTAATCACGTAGGCTGAGTGGACCTCAAGCCAGCCCTTATGTCCAGGTAAAAATCCCTGTCCTGGCCGGGAATCGAACCCGAGGCCTCCGGGTAAGAGGCAGGCACGCTACCCCTACACCATGGGGCCGGCGGTTTTACGTCCCACTAACTATTTTCACGGTTTTCGGAGACGCCAAAGTGCTGAAATTTTGTCCCGACATGAGGCAGACTTATTTAAATACCGGACTAGGCCGGGATCGAACCCTCCAACTTCAGCTCGGAAGAACGGAGCTCTACCACCTGAGCTATCTAGCTCAACTCCTGTTATTTAAGCTACCTGAAACTTTTAATAAGGTTATACAAATATTGAATATTTATATTTTAAGGTGCGCTACATTTTCATATTTCTGTGTACATTAAACAACAGCAAATTATCAACATATCCTCACGTGTAAGGCAACGTTCCTATTTTTGCTAAGGAACGTATAGTATAGTTTTCATAGTAATATGGCTATCACATGCTTCATGCAGCGGCTCTAAAACCTATTTTCTATTAAAATCGCTCAATCATGCATGAGGGGATAAATACCACAGTGCATGATGACTCCTTGATCCATTCACTCAGATTAATTTCCAGTCGTGTGTCCGTATAACGCCGAGCAAGCAATAGAAGTACCTAATCAGGATTAAGCACCTTTTTATTGTTGGCATTTCTTCTTGTCTGGACGGTGGTCTTGAGTAAGACAAGAAGGGTGATCGCATATACAAAATTTTACCGAGCGAGTCGGCTTTGCGGTTAGGGATGCGCAGTTGTGAGCTTGAATTCGGGAGGTAGTGGGTTCTAACCCCACTGTCGGCAGCCTCAAAGACGGTTTTCCGTGGTTTCCCATTTTCACACCAGGCAAATGCTGGGTCTCTACCTTAATTAAGGCCACGGCCGCCTCCTTCCCACTCCTAGCCTTTTCCTATTCCTTCGTCTACGTAAGACCTACTTGTGTTGGTGCGACGTAAAGCAGATTGAAAAAAAATTCTAACCGGGTGCTTGGCCTTCGGTTCTCCGGATACCGGGTTCAATTCCTGATCGGGTTCTGGTATTTTAATCATAAACCATTACTTTTCTTGGCTCGAGAACTCAGTGTTTCTGTTGTCCAAAACATTCCTGCAACTCGCGCAAAACTCCACTGCAATAACACGCAGTTTCCGATACACAGCAGAAGCCTCCCACCCTTTTCCGAGGGTCTACCTTACAAGAGCTGCACAGGCTATAATAGCTACACGAAGTTATTGTTCACCATCATTTTTAATCTTCATCCCCTACGTCTAGTGATAGGCCTAACACAAACAACCGCTTGGTCAAAAGGTATCGCAAGTTTTGATTGTGGTTTTCATAATAGTATTTCATCTGACTAGTTAACGGAGCGCTGATAAGCTCGCCGTATTCGTTCTGGGTAAGTGTGAGGATCGTATCCAAATGCAGTCGGTTGGCATTTAAGATTACTAGGACCCATGACGCTAACATTAAATAAACCTCGTTAGAGAGCGCACTGTGACGCTCTGGCGGCTCTTAAATCATAGTAGTTAATGGGACGATATTATTATTATTATTATTATTATTATTATTATTATTATTATTATTATTCAACAGAGGTATTTTTGTCTTCTCTCTCTCTCTCTCTGTGTGTGTGTGTGTGTGTGTGTGTGTGTGTGTGTGTGTGTGTGTGTGTGTGTGTGTGTGTGTGTGTGTGTGTGTGTGTGTGACTGCTCTCTCTGGTGGTGTCTGGGTGTGTTGCTTCCTAGTTTTCATTTTTGACATATCCACATTTATTCGCGCGCTTTACGATAGCATTAGCATTGACTCTCACATGTATCAACCACTCTCTCGTTTCTTCTATGCAAGCATTCCGGGACAAAGCTTAAATACACCTAAATCACTTGGCCCAATCCTAGATGACAACAACGACACCAACCCTCCCAAGGAAAGTGGAATGGAGATCCACGTGAGGGAGGATAAATGTACAGTAGTTAGTGAGTTATAACAGGTGTAGGAATCACTGCTGGGAGTGTTTGGCGGGACGTTTAGTCCAATAAAAATTAGTGTAGCGGTTGTAACAATGCACAGCCTCACTAGCGTTGAACAATGGAGTAGTAACATTACTGCCATATAAAGTGTTTGGTGGGGTTGGGGGGGAGGGGTTTCAATGCTGACATATTTTGGGGTTCCGGGAATTCAAGGGGCCCAGAAGTTTAATGGACTGATTCTATTATTGGAAACCCAATACAAAAGACTGGCTGAAAGCATTCGTGCACGTTATTTGCATTATTTCATAACATGTCTTCTGTTCCTTTTTGCTTTACGTCGCACCGACACAGATAGGTCTTATAGCGACGATGGGATAGGAAAGGGCTAGGAATGGGGAGGAACCGGCCATGTTCTTAACTAAGGTTCAGACCCAGCAATATGTCTCCTGATCTCTATTTTACAACACTGTCATTGTTTGCTTGCATCTTTGACAGTTTAAATTCAGAAGAATGCCGAATGATGTACTTTGGTTAAGCCAATATTTCCTTGCCTCACGCTTTTGTCCTACGTTTTCTGAGGAAAGATAATAAATAGTAATATTATTGTTTTTACGTCCCACTAACTACTTCTTTGCACGGTTTTCGGAGACGCCGATGTGCCGAAAGTATGTCCCGCAGAATTCTTTTACGTGCCAGTGAATCTACCGACACGAGGCTGACGTATTTGAGCATCTTGAAATACCACCTGACCGTTCCAGGATCGAACCTGCCAAGTTGGGGTCGGAAGGCCAGCACTTCAACCATCTGAGCCACTCAGTCCGTCTCTGAGGAAAGATAGTGTGATTCTTTTACTGTAAAAAAGAGAATGTTCAGGACGCCATCGATATTGAGTATGTAATACCACATCAGTATACATATTTTTAAAATTAGCATTACGTCGCACCTACACAGAAAAGTCTTACAGCGACTATGGGATAGGAAATGCCTGGGAGTGGGAAGGAGGCGGCCATGGCCTTAAGTAAGGTACAGCCCCAGCATTCGCCTGGCGTGAAAATGGGAAACCACGGAAAACCATCAGTATACCATTAGATGTAAAGCTGTTTTCTTTTCACACCAGGCAAATGCTGGGGCTGTACCTTAATTAAGGCCACGGCCGCTTCCTTCCCAGTCTCAGCCCTTTCCTGTCCCATCGTCGCCATAAGAACTGTCTGTGTCGATGCGACGTAAAGCCAATAGCAAACAAAAAAGCTGTTTTCAAAATCTGCAGTGGGACTGTGGAACGTTGAAGACAAAGTATTCATATTTATTACGTTATTATTTGACTAAAATATTAAGTACATTTTCATATTTTACTTGTTTTGAGTAATGTATTACATTGTATTTCTGAAAAACACAGATATCCTTACGTCTGTACACACTATCGTACAACATATATTTGGTACTTTGTGACGAAGCTGAGGAAGACATGGTCTGCTATCGTTATTTGCCAAGTGCACAGAATTTATGTGCGCGGCCCTGGACGTATTGATCGGGTCAAATAGCAGGCAGTTGGGTTTTGGCTCCGGTGGAAGCATTAAAGTCACCTACTGATTTTGTGTTAATGAAGTTTATGAGCGATTACCCTGAACTGTTGAAAGTGTTGCTTCAGGCAGTTTACGATAAATTGCTATTAATAATAATCTGTACAGAGGCGTGCTCAGCATGTGCCGGGATGCCAGAGGGTGGGATACAATTTAATTTGACCAGTAAATCATCTGCGCTATAAATCGCCTCGATACCATCATGCTAATAAATATGGTGCTAGTATGTGACATGTACTGCCTGGTCTATTATATCGACAGTTGGAAGCGTAGTTTCACTTAACTCATCCTGGAATAATGTGAAAGCGTATGCTATGGTAGTCAAAAACTCTATTTCGTTTCTGTCCTGAAACTGGTATTACTTCGCTCTTTGTTCTAAGGAGTGTGGATTCTACATTTAATGGAAAGTACGTGACCATAGCCGCAAGTTGCTTCCCCATCAATAATGGCTTTAATTTGAAGCATAAGAGCTTCTCCACGTTTGGTTCAAATTCGATTCCGGGCTCTGTTGAGCGTACCAAGAAGTTGTACAATTTTGGTTTTTAAAGTTCTTCATTTCATAACCTCTTTCCAGCTATTCGGGTTGGACATTTCATGTGATTTAAGCCCAGTTTTACGGCAGAAATTTCCTACCTGACGTAATTCTTATGTGGAGGCAGATATTCACTACTGCGTGTTCCTGTGCTGGTTGATAGTACGGTGTGTGCATGGCGAAATGAGCCATTTCCAGACTGATCTGCCGTGGCTGAATGTATAGCCTTCCTGCAACCCGCACAACGCAGGGAGATGTAGGACCAGGAAGTCGTATGTTGTGATGGCTGCGTAAAATCATGTTTTACCTTCAATATTAAACGAAATATTTAAATAATTGTGGAGTCAAAGTATTGAAACAAAATAAGTGAGATCGCAATACATGCAAGGGAAATGTTTATTTATTTATTTATTTATTTATTTATTTATTTATTTATTTATTTATTCATTTTACTAAGTCCGTTTATTAATTCATATTGTCCCCTTTCCGGGTACACTCAATCAGGCGAACACGAGGTACGCTGGGTGTGGTACATTCGTGAGGCCGATTTTGCTATTTTAGGATATTCAATAAAATTTATACGACAATGGGCATATGTGGCAAAGTAGGCTAATGGCAAAAATGAAATATAAATATACAACACTGGTGGACTTTTATTACAGCAAACACAAAACTAATAATATTCTTCTCTGTATAAAGTTTTGATTAAGGCATTAACAAACTGTGAAATTTTAACTTTCTGTGGATTATATATAAGTACAAATTTGATGGACAGGATCTGAGGCACATCCTTCATAGTTGTCCTCATAGTGGTTAAAGACAACTGAAATTCAACCAGAAATAAACTTTCATTGGTTGAAATACTACATCCTTAGAATAACTAATTAATGCGTCTAACCATGACAAAAATAACGTCACCATGTGGTCAAGTTATATTCTCTCATACATCAAATCTGAATGGACTTTGTAAATGTGTGTCGTATTTAATTGGCTTGTCTTTAGTCAGTACCCTTTGACAGTTGTCAAATTTTAACACCATTATCTTTGAGATAATTGCAATGCTTTGCTACACACAGTGTACACTAGTGACTGTTTTAGGTATCAAACAATCACTCCTCGTCTTTTAATTAACTATTTACAGTCTCTTATACATATTGTAGTGGTTTAATTATGATAAAAATTAATTAATTGATTAATCCACTAATTACTTAATTGATCATGATTATTATTTCACTTCTATTTCTATTTTATGAGCTCATCGTACTACTCAGAACACGAGAATTAAGAAATAAATTATTACTTAATTCAAGAATTAGCTTGGTAGGATTCGGCTTCAGTTTAATGGATGTTTAATCGCCACTTTATTTCTCATTTTGATTATTACAGTGTAATTTAATCCTCAATAATGTCTTATAAATTTTTTATTACTGTTATTAAGAAAAATCAACTCTAAATCATGATTAATAATGTAGTTCATTAGACTAGATTAGAAACTTCTTATTCTACCACTGGATAAAGTAAATTACCCCCTTATAATTTATTAAATTATTTCTGTCACATGCTTTGATATTTCTTTGTCTGTTCTTAGACTTTCACTAGATCAAAGTATAATTTATTTGGCTAGGTTGAATTTAACTAATTGGAAAATAATGACTTTATCACACTATTTTTGTTAAATAGGGTACACAATGCCTAGGTTTTCTACCAAAATGATCCTACAGTATGTTCAATGGATCTGAGCCTCCCGCTACGGTAAACGCATGGAGTTCAGACAACCTTTCTGCACAATACATCATGAAATTACATAAATAGGACCACACATCATCATAAACTACACTACACATGCATGAACTAGGTGACTTTTAAGTGCTTTCCTTTACATGACTTATCTGTTGATCATCATTATTGAAATTATTAGTATTAATTGCCGTTAATTATAGTAGATGACCCTACTTGGTTGTCCTCTGCTCACCATTTACTAGTGAACTTTATGATTAAATGAAATAAGAAATCACTTGGCTGTGATCCTTTACCTACTTCAATGAACTCCGTGAATTATTATGAAGAATTCTAATTCTGCAGTGCTATTAATAATAATCCTTTCAACCAGGATTAACATTCAATGAATGCATTAACAATTGTTGAGCCCCAATTTGAAAGATTATTAAACCTAACAACTAACTCTTGCTCACATAATCAAATCATTCTCGTTTGCTGCCTATCTCTTGCCTTCAGTTTATAAAAATGGATTACTACCATTCTGCACTTTCCAACAGAGAACTGAGCATTTACGAGTACAGCAATTTCATAAAAATACTACGTATTTTATTGGCTCAACAAACTATTTTAATCTTCCCGATTTGACTGCTACCTGAACATTATGATTATTATTAATTTAGTTTATTTTCTATAATAGGATTACATTAGAACAACACTGACTTACGAATTCCTTTACTGAAGTATGTAGTTATCCTACAACACGTTGTCACATTTCAATAATGAAATATTTCATTAAATTTGAGAATTGGAAACATGGCTTGAATTTGTTATTAAACGTTATTATTATTATGCACAGATGTCGTAGTAGTTATTTTCTTGAAAACAAAATTAGCACTCGGGTAAAAGATAGATTTACACTATTCAACCAACACCAAAACAGAGTAAGAAAATAATCAATACTGAACCCTTGAATTTACCGTTCCATAGTTGGTCGTCTGCCTCGGCTGCTTCAGTAGAGCAATATCGAACTCTTGGATCTTGGGGTCGTTGCGAATTTTTTTTTCTGTCACTTCGTCGACCAAACGATAGGGTTCAGAGGAGAGCATAACTACTTCAAATAAGAAGCAAAAATGCGCTTACTGCAATATTTATTCAATGTAAATCACGATAATTTAATTATTAAATCAAGAAAAATCACTTAAAATATTCAAAGCATTTTTAACGTAGTCGCAATGCATAACGTGAGTGGTAAAATTTTATTGATCTTGTTTATTGTTGTCTTTCAGAGAATGAGAACGTAGTGTAAAATTCGTAGAGAGCAAACACCAGAAAAACGAGAATAAACCTGAAAATCGGGCACCATTGATCCAAACGATAGCTGAGAGTTAATCTACACGATCCGTGGAAAATCTGACCTTTAACAAGTAGAATTCCAGATTTGCATTTAATTAAGGTTATCCACCAGTCGATTATCCTATCAGATACTGGAACACCTCCCGAATAGATCCTTAATCGAACCAAATCGTCTATCATTTGGTTTGGATAGGTTGCGAAATATTACTTGAAAGCATGGTGTTCATTACAAGTTAACTACAATTGTCACAATCAAATATAAAATTCCACCATGAATTGTCATCTCGTGACACACTTTCGTTAGAGGAATTCCGATGCTAAATATGCATCACCCCAAACAGGTGTTCAAAAGGAACCAACAACACTTGATCCGATGGAATGTTACGTCGCACCATTCTGAAGGAACAAAACTACGAAATGCAGGAAAACATTAACTCATTACGTATTTAGAAAAACGCTAAACACTGAAGTTAAAGAAAAGTGATAAATCACTTGAAAATGTTCCTACTAAACCAACTTTCAGGTTAGGAAACAGTTACGTCCTTAAATTTGTTAAATTAAAGTCCACAACACAAAACAAACAATAGGAAACCTTTATAAATTTTTATAACTAGGACTACAATTAGAAAATCTGTCTACCTAAACTTGTCGCATTAAACTAAACTACAAGTGATCGGTATATCAACGTCTGACATAAATAATGTGAATATCGAAAAATAAAAATAAAATATATGAACAGCTGATGAATTGAAACCGTATTCCTAGTGAAAAACTACAAAAATCAACTAAGTGTCAACACACGGCATTATCGTAATATATCGGACACCCGAACCATAAAACTTAAGGTAAAGAAAAAAATAGAAAACGAAAGTTAATGGAACTTGAACATGCGCGGCTAAGTAGTAAGGATCAGTCTCCATTAAGCATGTTTCCACGTGGGACAACCCTTACATTCTTGCCACTACTGATGCAACGCTATTATGGGAGCACCTTCTGGGTAGTAAGCATTATGCCAAAACATGGCCTGGATAGTACCTGCTAATATCTTTCACATTCGTTTCCACTACTGCAAACACTAACATCGTTCAAGTCGATTCGCAAAAATGCCTAACCTATGACTTGACTATGTACAGATGACGCCCTAATCCTGTCGTTGAGCCAACGTTACAGTATCTACTCATCCTTAAGTTATATTATACATGCGGCATCCCAAATCTATCGTTGAGCCAACGTTATGGCATCTTCACATCACTCATACTGCCGGGCGAAATCGAAACTTTTAACACAATGTCCGGTTATTTAAATCGGATCCTTGTTGAAACCCTAACACATGAAGTGAAATTAGCTACAAAATTGAACTCGAACCTGGTAATATTCCATTATCTATTTCCTGCAATAAATCGTGAAATCGAAATTAAGCAACATGTCCGAATATTCTATTCCTCAATACAATCTCAACACATGCAGTGAAGTTTGCTAAATAAAAATAAACTCAACTCTCATTTAATATTGCGTAATATCACTGAAAACAATAATCACTATCATCACGATATTCATGGCACAACTCGAGTGTGAGGCTCCAAACTGATCTTCCATGTTAACATTCCAAACACCGCGAACTGTCCAGTAAAGTAAATCTTCATCAATGTACACAAGCTAAACTTTCTAATAAAATTATTTTTTACACCCGCAACGTTTTCAGTCAGCGATAATTTCGTCTCGTAAATATACAGAATAGAATTCAGTTTAGAATAAACAAGTATTATCTTGACCGTGTGTCAGAAGGTATTTTGTTCGCGAGGCCGGCTATCACAAAAATGCACTTCGCTGGTATCAAATGAAAACGTCACTTGCACTTAAAATAGGCGTTACAACGCGCTCACTTTGATTTGACAACCTTTAAATTCATCAATCGTTCTGGATTGCTACAGGACATCGCTCCGTTCATACAGCCTGTCTCAGAAAAATTACACCTCAACCTATACACCATGTCACAAAAATTCCTCTCCGTCGAAATACAGGGCCTCTTATCCTCGGCACCCTGCTTATGCTACATCACTCATAAAATACAGGCCCACTTTGCCCGTAACATCTTCCTAACTATTCTCACAATATTTAAATTCCAACGCAACCCATTTTCTTCTTGATTGAAACTTTTTTAAATACAACCGATGCCATGATAAAACAACTTTCTAATGATCTCACAATTAACTTCTCGAAGTTTTTCCTGACCTCAGGAGCAAAATAGCATACCGTGAATTTCCGTATCACAAATAGATGGTGCCACAAAATTTAAGTTTCTCAAAAATGCTGACTTGAAATTTTCTTCACTGGATTTCGATGTAAACAGAAAATCTCGCATGACATTACTGCTGAACGCATAGTTTATCATCTCAATTTTATACTGACGTGAATATTATTATTATTATTATTATTATTATTATTATTATTATTATTATTATTATTATTGGACAGTTTGATATTTGACTTTATCACACCCATAATGGTTATTTTATCGTTATCATAATTATAACTTTTACTGGCCTGAACATTATTTCATTGATTTTTCATTGCAATACTTCACTTTTCAATATTTTAAAGAAATTCAAACCCATTTTAAAGTCTCGCGCGCTCACATATACAGGGTGTTAGGTGTATACGTGCAGATATTTCTTGAAGCAATAGAGAACGATGTGACGAACCACTATATATCAAACTTTTAGTAATCCGCGGAAGTTATTTCCGAGAGCAAAGTGATACGATGTTTTTAGAATAGGTAGTATGCCTCGTTCTGCGAATGAATAGCTTTCCGTTGATAACAGGCAAGTCGCGCGCCATCCGTGCCAAACTGGTTTCTGTTTATGTTTCAGAGCAAATATACTACCGTAACAGCTGAACGCTACCTTTGCAATGCCACGAGATGTTACGTAATATACTTGCCAAACTGGTTTTATGTTTACGAACAACTGAACTACGATAACAGCTGAAGACTGCTACCGGTGTTCACCATGTTACGTTACATTCTCGCCAGACTGGTTTTGTTGTTAGTATTTAGTTTCCGTCAGACAACCCTAGTTATCGGTTTCGGAGCCTGGAGCTGTATCGAATTGTCAGCGTTCATACTGGTTCATTTGCTGTTACGTCATTTAGGGGATTGGGATATCTGTGGTCGTCAGCGCCGTGGTCTAGTGAGTATGGAAATGACCTGAAAACCTAAGTCTTTACGCCAACGAAAGCAAGCATGGGATTGAATTGAATTAGGCAAGCACAGCCAACGTTTTACTTCTAACGAATAATGGACATGTTATACAAATAAATAAATTAAACGTACCTACACTTCGTGCCTCCTGCCGGGCTGTGTGGCTCAGAAGGTTGAGGTGCTGGCCTTTTGACTCCAACCTCGCAGGTTCGAACTTGGCCCAGTACGGTCGTTTTTGAATGTGCTCAAATACGTCACACTCGTGCCGGTAGATTTAGTGGCACGTAAATAGAACCCCTGCGGGACTAAATTCCGGCACCTCATCGTCTCCGAAAACCGTAAACGTAACGCAAATACTATTATTATTATTATTATTATTATTATTATTATTATTATTATTATTATTATTGACTACTCGCCAATAATGTCTGCCTAGAAAATACTTCTCATCGTTTATAACTATGGATCTCGACAGTTGTATAATGTCCTAATTATGATGATTTTCAAAATTGGCTTTAAGTCGCACCGACACAGATAGGTCTTATGGCGACGATGGGACAGAAAAGGGGTAGAAGTGAGAAGGAAGCGTTCGTGACCTAAATGAGGTTCAGCTCCAGCATTTTCCTGATGTGAAAATGGGAAACCACGGAGAACCATCTTCAGGGCTGTCGACAGTGGAGTTCGAACCCAGTATCTCCCCAATGAAAGTTCACAATTTCGCGCCCCTAACCGCACGGCCAACGTATTCCACGCTCTAATGCCGGGCTGAGTACCTCGGACGGTAGAGCGCTGGATTCTGAACCCATCTTGGCAGGTTCGATGGAGGCTCAATTCGGGGCTATTTGAAGGTGCTGAAATACGCCAGTTTCGTGTCTGTAGATTTACTTGCATTAAAAAAAAGTCCTGCGGTACAACATTCCAGCACCTCGGCGTCTCCAAAACCCGCCAAAGTAGTTATTGGGACGTAAAAAATGACATTATTATTTCGTGCTTGCATATGTGTAATGGTAAAATAAAGCAAAATAAAAGTAGCCAGTCTGAGTTGCTCAGACGTTTAAAGCACTGGTTTCTTGTTTCCAACTTAGCAGGCTCGATCTTGGGTCCGTCCGGTAGCATTCGAAGGTGCTCGTCAGCCTCGTGTCGGTTGATTTACTGGCACGTAAAAATAACTCCTGCGGAACTAAATTACAGCGCCTCCAGAAACAGCATGAGTAGTTAGTGGGATGTAAAGCAAATAACATTACCGGTATTATTATTATTATTATTATTATTATTATTATTATTATTATTATTAATATTATTATTCAGTCTTATTATTATTGCTACTACTCATATTGAACTTCTTCTTATTACCCTTTTTTCTCGTTTTATTATTATTATTATTATTATTATTATTATTATTATTATTATTATTATTATTATTATTATTATTCACCTGTTCATACTTTCGTCTTATTCCTCTTTTTACTCTCCTTTTAAGTCGTATACTTGTTATTCATATTTGATGTTTTGTTATTAATATTATTGTTATTTTTATATTATTATTATTATTATTATTATTATTATTTAGTTTATTTCGTTTATTTATAACATCTCTTTAGCTTCATGTGACACAATACTTTTTCCGTCTTTAATTCAACTTTTCTGTCGTGTGCCGGTGTACTTCTATGTTTCTGTCCTTTGCTTCAAAACAGTGCTGCAAAATCTGTGTTTGTTTCCCCAGCCCGGGTGTGTTTCGTTTCTCATGTGACAGAGTTACACCTTACGTTCTGTTACATGTTTAAGTTTGGCCTTGTGATACATCGCCGTTAATCTGCTCTGTAGCCTTTAAAAGTGTAGCATGGTCAATGACCTCAGTGCTTGTTTTGTTCACATATCTGGACTAAGAACTCGTCTCACTCGGCACAGCAAGTTCAAGGCCAACCACTTCTATCTGTCTGTTTGTTTGTTTATTTATTTACCCAGGTATGTATGTCGACATTGTACTATGTCAACATCGTACCATGAAAATTTACTCAATAAACGGGGTGTATGGGGGTCTCTGTCCTGGGTGGTGTGTTCTGCGGGCCTCCTCTGGGGTCCGTGTTGTTGCTGCGGTTATCTCTCTGTGCGTTCAGGTATTTACTAACATGTTCAATTCAATTTATTGTATGTACAAGACGTACGTCCAACTTGAATTATTTCATCCTCACAACTCTACTTCCTTACTCCATGGCCCAAGAGCTACACGAATAGCTGACGGCCCACCCACCCCTCTACGAGTGTGGGAATGAAATAACTAATTTGATTGAATATTTTCATATTTCTGTAGCGATGAATATAAAACAAGCATTCTTTGAATTTTTATACGTGTTAATGATGATGATTGCTGTTTTAAGGTCATCGGCCCTTAAAAACGCAAAGTATCTTCTGTTTTAACTCGTAGTGAATAAGAAACAAAACATAAATTTCTCGAACACACGTAAAGAACCAAAAACCGAGCTCGATAGCTGCAGTCACTTAAGTGCGGCCAGTATCCAGTATTCGGGAGATAGTAGGTTCGAACCACACTGTCGGCTGCCCTGAAAATGGTTTTCCGTGGTTTTCCATTTTTACACCAAGCAAATGGTGGGGCTGTACCTTAATTAAGGCCACGGCCGCTTCCTTCCCACTCCTAGCCCTTTCCTGTCCCATCGTCGCCATAAGACGTATCTGTGTCGGTGCGACGTAAAGCAAGTAGCAAAAAAACCAAAACCACATGCAGTGTAGGATTGAGCAACTGCCGAAATGCGTTCAAGGTCAATGTCTAGCGTTTTAACAAGCACGTCTTCCGCACTCGCGCACTGAAACTCTCGATTTATAATTTTTTTTACCGGTACATCAGTTTCCCTGCTCGGATTTATGAGAATATCGACCTATCGAGACTCAAAATACTATAACGATACTGTACTGTACTCCCAAGCCATTACGTTGCAGAAATTGCGTAACATCGGACATACCAAAGTAAAACTCGTAGCAGTTGTTCAAAGTAATCACCCTGGGCTTCCCTGCAGGCTTCACTTCTCCGAATCCAGTTGCGACGCATTCGAGCCAAGACACCAGGGGTGTGTCCGACTCGTTGGCTGAACGGTCAGTGTACTGGCCGTCCGTTCAGAGGGTCCCGGGTTCGATTCCCGGCCGGGTAGGTGATTTTAACCTTAACTGGTTAATTCCAATGGCACGGGGGCTGAGTGTATGTGTTATCCTCATCAGCGTTTCATCCTCATCACGACGCGCAGGTCGCCTACGAGAATCAAATGGAAAGACCTGCACCTGGCGAGCCGAACTCGTCCTGGGATATCCCGGCACTAAAAGCCATACGACATTTCATTTCATTTCATTTCATTTCATTTCATTTCATTTCATTTCATTTCACCAGGGTTGTTCAGAATATCCTCTGCTGCTTAAACAATACGTTCACGGAAGTCGTCCGAAGTGGTTACTTCAGTTCTATATACTTTGCGTTTCATGTTCCCCCAGACATTAAAGTCCATTGGAATAAGGTCTGGAGATCTGGCTGGCCAATTGATAGTTCCACATCGTCCTGTCCACCGTTGAGGAAATGTCTGCACCATCGTGTAAAATCCACGTGGTTCTGCGTAGTCGAAGCGACACGTCCTCTGAAAGCTCAAGTAACGTACTGTATCTACAGGAGCAAGGTAACATTAATAAAAAGATGATTAGTCCACGTAACCGACTTCCTACTACACCCATCCAGGTATTAATTCATAACCGGTGCTGAAAATTGCCTTCTCCTACTGAATGGGGATGTTCCACAGCTCATGAGTGGGATATAGTGGGTTCGAACTCCTCTGTCGGCAGCCCTAAAGACGGTTTTCCGTGGTTTGCCATGTTCACACCAGGCAAATGCTGGTGTTGTTCCTTAATTAAGGCCACGGTTGCTTCTTCACGATCCTAGCCCTTTCCTGTCCCGTCGTCGCCGTAAGGTCTATCTGTGTCGTGGCGACGTACATCAACTCGTAAGAAAATGGTAATCAGCTGTCAAAGACACTGCACCCGTTGAAAATGGTCAGGATGCACTCGTTCTTCATGCAGTGTCCTACGTATGGTCCAAGTTTGTACACCTACGGCACATGTCATACTACGCGTACGGCGCCCGGGATCATCGTTTACTATTGTTAGGATGCCCGGCTCCATGGCAAAACGGTTAGCGTGCTGGCGTTTGGTTACAGGGGTCCCGGGTTCGATTCCCGGCAGGGTCGGTATTTGAACCATCATGGTTATTTTCCCTGGCATGGGGCTGGGTGTATGTGTTTTCTTCATCCTCATTTGATTATCATCAAGATGCGCAGGTCACCTACGGAGTCAAGCCAAAAGACATGCACCTAGCGAGCCGAACCCGTCCTGGGATCTCCCGGCACTAATATCCATACGCCATTTCATTTCCATTGTCAGGATGTCTTCTTCCACGTCTAGAATTACACGTGGCCGTTTAGGCCATCGCTTCTGAAAGCGTGATGTAACACAACCTGCATCGCGAATACCCTGCAGTACAGCAAGTATCGTTGCTGGATTCGGCACCCGTCTGTTGGGAAGCCTTTTCCGATAGATTCATGGAGGGCGACCCGTGTTCTGTTCTGCCACACGATACACTAGCAGCATATCATGGCATTCGTGGTATTCATACACTGGCATTATTCAAATACTACGACGTTGCGCAACACATCTGCGCAGCGCTTCATCATATATTCGCGGGCGTTTGACTGTCGCGACCGATCGGACCTTGAAAAAAAATAGCCCTCGTACTACTACGAAGTAATTCGCGTACTAGTACGGACGATAATTCGCCTCTCTGACAGCTGTTATTCAGGTCAAGGTCAGACAGACAGCTCATCCCTCTAGTCCGGTGGTTTCATGTAGGGGCGGGAACCCGTCCCACCACATCCCCGTCGCTAGGAACAGCACACGACCGAACCGGCACGTGACAGGTCTAGTGAATTTGTCAAACTGCATACGTGAAATATTCTCCCACAGTGTGATTTCAATACCATGGATTCTTGGGAGACCAACTCGCCGTATGCAGAAACACCCCGTGTTGACGTGTACGTAAATAAAGCGTCTTACGTCAACGAAAGAATGCGTGGGATAGGATTTCCAAGTGAGTAGTATCAGAATTGAATTTTCAAAGCACATCGAACGTTTTGCTTCATATCAATAAGGGACATGTTATAAAAATAAATAAATTAAACGTACCTCCTTTTGGTGCTTCCAAACGAAAAGAACTTGTTTAATGATAAATTAAAGCATTCTGCTTTTGCAGTGCCTATTAAACGTACCAAAATAAACGTTGCCAGGCTGAGTGGCTCAGACGGTTCAAGCTCTAGTTTCATGAACTTAGTAGGCTCGATCCTGGCTCAGTTCGCTGGTATTTGAAGGTGCTCAAATACGTCCGCTTCTGATCGGTAGAATTACAGGCACGTTAAAGAATACCCGTGGGGAAAATTCCGAAACCGCGCGTCTCCATTGGCATGTAAACATTTACTATTATTATTATTATTATTATTATTATTATTATTATTATTATTATTATTATTACTGAGCGAGTTGGCCGTGTGATTAGGAGCGCGCGGCTGTCAGCTTGCATTCGTCGTAAAGCCACCTACCAATATTATAATAAAAACTGTGTTAGTCCATTATTACTAACTCTTACGAAAATAAAAGTTAAACGCCCCACTCAAACTTCGTAGCTGGTAATAGTCAGAAAACACTAAAGAAAATAGTGAACTTTTAACAAGTCCGAATTATTATTAATCCTATAATGCGGACATGTCTCCGGATTTACCGAAACATGTACTTACAAATTGTTTTACTTCGCACCGACACAAGTAGGTCTTTTTTTGCTAGGGGCTTTACGTCGCACCGACACAGATATGAGTAGGTCTTACGGCGACGATGGGAGAGAAAAGGGATACAAGTGGGAAGGAAGCGTTCGGGGCCTTAATAAAGGTACAGTCCCAGTATTTCCCTGATGTGAAAATGGGAAATTACGGAAAACCATCTTCCCGGCTGCCGACAGCGGAGTTCGAATCCACTATCACCAAAATGCAAGCTCACAGCTGCGCGCCCCTAACCACACGACCAACTTATTCTAACCTCTAATGCCGGACTGAGTAGCTCGGACGATAGAGCGCTGGTCTTCTGATCCCACCTTGGCAGGTTCGATGGAGGCTCAGTTCGGTGGTATTTGAAGGTGCTCAAATAAGCCAGTCTCGTATCTGTAGATTTACTTGCATTAAAAAAAAACACTGCGGTAAAAAAATCTGGCATTTCAGCGTCTCCGAAAACCGTGAAAATTAGTTAGTGGAACGTAAAGACATTATTATTATTATTATTAGTAATATTATTATGATTACGGAAGTTCTAATTAAGCGGGTCCATTACAGTCATCACTTTACCTATCGGCACTTACTGTCCAGTAATAAGCCTTCTGTCCTCCTCTGTGGTATAGTGGTTAGTGTGATTAGCTGCCACCCCCCGAAGGTCCGGGTTCGATTTCGAGCTCTGACACGAAATTTGAAAAGTGGTACGAAAGTTGGAACGGGGCCCATTATGCCTCGGGAGGTCAAATGAGTAGAGGTGGTTCGATTCGCACCTCAGCCATCCTGAAAGTGGTTTCCCGTAGTTTTCCACTTCTCCAGGCAAATGCCGCCATGGTACCTAGCTTAAGGCCACAGTCGCTTCCTTCCCTCTTCCTTTTCTATCCCTTCCCATCCCCCCGCGGTAGAGGTGGGATCCCTTGCTGAGTCCCAGCGAAAACCAACCCTGGAGGGTAAACATATTAGGAAAAGGAAGAATAAGCCTTCTATTACAAATGCTCGGCGGCAGTTCCACAGCAGCTCTTTTTCCTTCGAGCAATGTTCACGATGGATGAAACTACGGTTTTTGAAATTTGTCTCAATAATAACAATTTCACTGAATACTTATAGCCTTTTCTTTGTGTCCACCGTCCTTTCATTGACCTGAAAAGTTTATGAATAAACATAGACAACTCGCATTGTCTATTGTCAGAAGTTCATCGTAGAGTGTCGCAATAACAGCACAGAAATGTTGCGCCCATTTTTCATTACTTATTAACTATTTCCTTTAATTTTGTCAGCTTGGATCACTGAGTAATGCCAATGACGTCTTATAAATCACACACAACTACACAACACTTGATTCGCATGCATGTGCTGGTACGCATCTTCGACGTCACTGTAAGAATTCTGTGTACTTTTCGCAGACTACTCTAGACCGGTTTTCGAGTACAGCAAGTGGCCAGGCACGTGAGTCAACCTCTCCTACTTGCCAAGCCTTTAGGGGAAGTGCACAACAACATGCGTTGGCTTGCGATAAGAAACAGGTTTAACAAGCCCTATACTCTGCTACTGTACTTCCACTACGCGTGGACAGAATGACGTAACCGGCGTATCCTGCTACATTAGGTCCTGAAATATATGGCTCAGTTATGGGCAAACTAATAGGACAAGGTAAAAAGTACATAGCATATATTGTGAGATGTATTTTTCTTTGCCGACTAGCTTAATATCTGCACGTATACCCCTAACACTCTGTATAATAGACAATTCGTTTCCACACTAGAATAACGACAGAACATATCCTCGTCGTCGCAACACTTAAATATTACACACGCCACATATTAAACGCGATGTTATGATCAATTAATTTATTAATTTTAAGTGACACGAATTTACATTTCTAACTACAAAACATGATATTTAAATTAGACAGACCTGTAATTGCGTCGTCGGTATGGCGTTGTCTTGGCTTCCTTTTTTGCCAGCTACGTCGGACTTAGCCTCTCATAATTGCAAGACACATTCTTCCGTAAAACACTACCTTATGAATGCAAAGATTCTGCACTTGTCTTGATGCAACACACATTAATTATATATACTGGGTGTTAGGGGTATACGTGCAGATATTAAGCTTGTTCGCAAAGAAAAATACATCTCCCAATAAATGCTATGTACTTCTTGCCTTGTCCTATTAGTTTGCCCATAACTGAGCCAAATATTTCAGGACGTAATGTGTTTTGAACGGCCGTAGCAGTATACGCCGGTCATGTCATTCTGTCCACGCGTAGTGGAAGCACAGTAGTAAAGTATAGGGCTTGTTGAACTTGTTTCTTATCGCAAGCCGACACATGTTGTTGTACACTTCCCCTAAAGGCTTGGCAAGTAGGAGGGGTTGACTCACGTGCCAGGCCATTCGCTGCACTCAAAAACCGGTCTAAGGTACAATTTGTGAAATGTATACAGAATCCTTACAGTGACATCAAAGATCCGTACCAGCACGTACATGCGAATCAAGCGTTGTGTAGTTGTGTGTGATTTATAAGACGTCAGTGACATTACTCAGTGATCCAAGCTGACAAAATGAAAGGAAATAGTTAATAAGTAAATGAAAAATGGGCGCAACATTTCTGTGCTGTTATTGCAACAGTCTACGATGAATTTCTGACAATAGACAATGCGAGATGTCTATGCTTATTCATAAACTGTTCAGGTCAATGAAAGGACGGTGGACAGTGAAAGGAAAGGCTATAAGTATTCAGTAAAATTGTTATTAATGAGACAAATTTCAAAAACCGTAGTTGCATCCATGCGTCGACATTGCTCGAAGGAAAAACAGCTACTGTGGAATTGCCGCCGGGCATTTGTAATAGAAGGCTTATTCTTCTTTTTCCTAATCTGTTTACCATCCAGGGTTGGTTTTCCCTCGGACTCATCGAGGGATCCCACCTCTACTGCCTCAAGGGCAGTGTCCTGGAGCGTGAGACGTTGGGTCGGGGGATACAACTGGGGAGAATGACCAGTACCTCGCCCAGGCGGCCTCATCTGCTATGCTGAACAGGGGCCTTGCTGGGAGCTGGGGAGATTGGAAGGGATAGACAAAGAAGAGGGAAGGAAGCGGCCGTGGCCTTAAGTTAGGTACCATCCCGGCATTTTCCTGGAGAAGTGGGGAACTACGGTTAGGGGGGCGCAGCTGTGAGCTTGCATTCTGGTGATAGTGGGTTCGAACTCCACAGTCGGCAGCCGGGAAGATTGTTTTATGTAGTTTTCCATTTTCACATCAGGAAAATGCTGGGACTGTACCTTTATTAAGGCATCGAACCCATACTTTCCACTTGTATCCCTTTTCTCTTCCATCGTCACCGTAAGACCTATTTGTGTCGGTGCGACGTAAAACAATTTCTAAGTACATGTTTCGGTAATTTCGGAGACATGTCTGCAATTATAATATTAATAATAATAATTCAGACTAGTTAAAAGTTAACTATTTTGTTTAGTGTTTTCTGACAGATTACGAGCTACGAAGATTGAGTGGGGCGATTAACTTTTATTTTCATAATAGTTAGTAATAATATACAAACACAGTCATTATAATAATATTGCTAGTGGTTTTTTGACGGATGCAAGCTGACAGCCGCGCGCACCTAATAGCACGGCCTACCCGCCCAGTAATAATAATAATAATAATAATAATAATAATAATAATAATAATAATAATAATAGCAAAACAAGGTTACCCCTGTACAGGCTATGAAAGCCCTTGGAGGAATGGAAGGTAAAGGCTCCCACCATTGTTAACTTCGGTACATGATGGGGTAGAGTGGTTAGCTCTACGCCCGGCCGCCTTTGCCCCCAGGGATTTACCTTGTAGTCATTTTTGGTGTAGGCTGAGTGAACCGCAGGGCCATATGCACCTCCGGAAGTGTAAATTCCATTTCTTAAATTTTACGACCTCCTGACGGGGACTCGAACCCACGTCCTTCCGGGCGAACCGAGCAAGCCTTTACCGCCTCGGCCAGACAGCCCCTATAATAATAATATTATTATTATTATTAATAATAATAATAATAATAAATGTTTACGTGCCAATCGAGGCACGCGGTGTCGGAATTTTGCCCACAGGTATTCTATAACGTGCCTGTAAATCTACTGATCAGAAGCGGACGTATTTGAGCACCTTCAAATACCAGTGGACTGAGCCAGGTTCGAGCCTGCTAAATTCATGAAACCAGTGTTTGAACCGTCCGAGCCACTCAACCTGGCAACGTTTATTTTGATACGTTTACTGGGCACTGCAAAAGAAGCAGTAAGCTAGAATGCTTTAATTTACCATTAAACATGTTCTTTTCGTTTGGAAGCACGAAAGGAAAATACGTTTAATTTATTTATTTTCATAATATATCCATTATAGGTATGAAGCAAAACGTTCGATGTGCTTTGACAATTCAATTCCGATACTACTCGTTTGGAAATCCTGTCCCATGCATTCTTTCGTTGAGGTAAGAAACGTTATTTACGTACACGTCAACACGGGGTGTTTCTGCATACGGCGAGTTGGGCTCCCAAAAATCCGTGATATTGAAATCACACTGTGGGAGAATATTCCATGTAAGCAGTTCGACAAAAGCACTTGACCTGTCACGTGCCGGTTCGGTTGTCTGCTGTTTCTAGCGACGGGGATATGGCTGGACGGGTTCTCGCCCCCCCCCACATGAAACCGGACTAGAGCTGTCTGTCTGACCTTGACCTGAATAACAGCTGTCAGAGATGAGAATTGTCGACCGTACTAGTACGCGAGTTACTTCGTAGTAGTTGCGTCAGTGGATGTAGTGGTATTTGAATAATGCCAATGTATGAATACCACGAATACCATGATATGCGGATAGTGTATCGTGTGGCAGAACAGAACACGGGTCGCTTTCCATGAATCTATCGGGAAAGGCTTCCCAACAGATGGGTGCCGAACCCAGCAACGATACTTGCTGTACTGGAGCGTATTCGCGATACAGGTTGTGTTACATCACGCTTTGAAACACGAGGGCTGAACGGCCACGTGTTATCTAGACGCGGAAGAAGACATCCTGACAATAGTAAACGATGATCCCGGGCGCAGTACACGTAGTATAACACGAGCCGTTGGTGTACCAACTTGGACCATACGTAGGACACTGCATGAAGAGCGAGTGCATCCTGACCACATTCAACGTTTGCAGTGTCTTTCACAGATGATTACCTTTTCTTTACGAGGGCCACGACACAGATACATTTTACGGTGACGACGGGACGGGAAAGGGCTTGGATCGTGAAGAAGCAACCGTGGCCTTAATTAAAGAAAGCCCCAGCATTTGCCTGGTGTGAACATGGCAAACCACGGAAAACCATCTTTAGGGCTGCCGACAGAGGTGTTCGAAACCACTATATCCCACTCATGGGCTGTGGAACATCCCCATTCCAGCACCGGTTATGAATTAATACCTGGATGGGTTATATAGGAGGTCGGTTACGTGGACTAATCATCTTTTTATTAATGTTACCTTCCTCCTGTAGATACAGTACGTTACTGGAGCTTTCAGAGGACGTGTCGCTTCGATTACGCAGAGCCACGTGGGTTTTACACAATAAAAACAAAGCAAAGTCTTCTCCGTACAGGTCATGAAGGCCCTTGGTTGGGTAGAATGTAAAGGCTTCCACCATTCGTAACCTCGGCTCGTGATCGGGTAGCTGTACGCCCGGCTGCCTTTGCCTCCAGGAATTAACCTGGTACTCATTTATGGTGTAGGCTGAGTGAACGTCAGGGCCATATGCACCTTCGGAATTGGAAATCTCTGTTCTTAAATTTTAAGACTTCCTGACGTGGATTCGAACCCACGTCCTGCCTGGCGAAACGAGCACGCCTTTACCGCCTCGGCTACGCAGCCCCTGGATTTTACACGATGGTGAAGACATTTCCTCAAGGGTGAACAAGACGACGTGGAACTATCAATTGGCCAGCCAGACCTCCAGACCTTATTCCAATGGATTTTTATGTCTGGGGAACATGAAACACAAAGTATATCGAATGAAATAACCACTTCGGATGACTTCCGTGAACGTATTGTTTAAGCAGCAGAGGATATTTTGAACAACCCTGGTGTCTTGGCTCGAATGCGTCGCAACTGGATTCGGAGAAGTGAACCCTGCAGGGAAGCCCAGGGTGATCACTTTGAACAATTGCTACGAGTTTTGCTTTGGTATGGCAGATGTTACGCCATTTCTGCAACGTAATGGCTTGGGAGTACTGTACAGTATCGATATAGTATTTTGAGTCTCGATCGTTCGATATTCTCATAAATCCGAGCAGGGAAATTGATGTACCGGTAACAGAAATTATAAATCGAGAGTTTCAGTGCGCGAGTGCTTTGTACATGCCGAAAGCTGAACACAATACACGGAAGACGTGCTTGTTAAAACGCTAGACATTGACTTTGAACGCATTTCAGCAGTTCCTCAATCTTACCCTGCATGTGGTTTTGGTTCTTTACGTGTGTTCGAGCAATTTATATATTGTTTCTTATTCACTACGAGTTAAAACAGAAGACACTTTGAGTTTTAAGGGCCGATGACCTTAAAACAGCAATCATCGTCATTAACACGTATAAAAATTCAAAAAAATGGTTGTTTTATATTCATCACTACTGAAATAGGAAAAATTCAATCAAATTAGTTATTTTATTCCCACACCTCGTAGAGGGGTAGGTGGGCCGTCAGCTATACGTGTAGCTCTTGGGCCATGGAGTGAGGAAGTTGAGTTGTGAGGATGAAATGATTCAAGTTGTACGTATGTCTTGTACATACAATAAATTGAATTGAATATGTTAGTAAATCCCTGATCGCGCAGAGGGATAACCGCAGCAACAACCCGGACCCCATAGGAGGCCCGCAGAGCACCCCATCCAGGACAGAGACCTTCCAAACACCCCTTTTATTGTGTTAATTTTCATGGTACGATGTTGACGTAGTACAATGTTGACATACATACATGTGTAAATAAACAAACAAACAAACAGGGAGAAGTGGTTGCCTTGAACTTGCTGGGCCGAGTGAGACGTGTTCTTAGTCCAGATATGTGAACAAAACGAGCACTGAGGTCATTGACCATGCTACACTCTTAAAGGCTACAGAGCAGATTAACGGCGATGTATCACAAGGCCAAACTTAAACATGTAACAGAACGTAAGATGTAACTGTGACACATGAGAAACGAAACCCAACCCGGGCTGGGGAAACAAACACAGATCTTGCAGCACTGTCTTGAAGCACAGGACAGAAACATAGGAGTACACCGGCACTCGACACAAAAGGTGAATGAAAGACGGAAAATGTATTGTGTATTGCTAAAGAGAAGTTATAAATAAACGGAGGTCTCACAATGAGACATCTTAACTTAAAAGAGGAACTATATCTAAATAATAATAATAATAATAATAATAATAATAATAATAATAATACATAAAATATGAATAACAAGTATACGACTTAAAAGGAGAGTAGAGAGATGAATAAGACGAAAATATGAACAGGATAATAATAATAATAATAATAATAATACCGGTATTGTTATTTCCTTTACGTCCCACTAACTACTCGTACTGTTTCTGGAGGCGCTGCAATTTAGTCCCGCAGGAGTTCGTTTTACGTGCCAGTAAATCTACCGACACGAAGCTGACGTATTTGAGCACCTTCGAATACTACCGGACTGACCCAAGATCGAGCCTGCTAAGTTGGAACCAAGAAACCAGTGCTTTAACAGCCTGAGCAACTCAGACTGGCCACTTTTATGTTGATAAATTTATTGAGCACTGCAAAGGCACCAGTAAATTATAATGCTTTATTTTACCATTACACACATGCTTTTCGTTTGCAAGCGCGAAATAGTAATGTAATTTTTTACGTCCCAACAACTACTTTGACGGGTTTTGGAGACGCCGAGGTGCCGGAATGTTGTACAGCAGGCCATGTTTAATGCAAGTAAATCTGCAGACAAGAAACTGGCGTATTTCAGCACCTTCAAATACCCCCGAACTGAGCCTCCATCGCACCTCCCAAGATGGGAGAAAAATACCAGCGCTCTATCGTCCGAGGTACTCAGCCCGGCATTAGAGCTTGGAGTAAGTTGGTCCGCTTAGGGGCGCGAAATTATGAACTTTCATTGGGGAGATACTGGGTTCGAACTTCACTGTCGACAACCCTGAAGATGGTTCTCCGTGGTTTCCTATTTTCACATAAGGAAAATGCTGGAGCTGAACCTTTATTGATGATGATGATGCTTGTTGTTTAAAGGGGCCTAACATCGAAGGTCATCGGCCCAAACCTTTATGAAGGCCACGAACCCTTCCTTCTCACTTCTACCCCACCTCTGTCCCATCGTCGCCATAAGACCTATCTGTGTCGGTGCGACGTAAAGCCAATTTTGAAAATCATCATATTTAGGACATTATACAACTATCGAGATCCATAGTTATAAACGATGAGAAGTATTTTCTGGGCAGACATTATTGGCGTGTAGTCAATAATAATAATAATAATAATAATAATAATAATAATAATAATAATAATAATAATAATAATGGTAATAATAATAATAATAATAATAATCATGATAATGGTATTTGCGTTACGTTTACGGTTTTCGGAGGCGATGAGGGGCCGAAATTTAGTCCCGCAGGAGTTCTTTTTGCGTGCCACTTAATCTACTGGCACGAGTGTGACGTATTTGAGCACATTCAAATACCACCGGACTGGGCCAGGTTCGAACAGCCCGGCAGGAAGCACGAAATGTAGGTACGTTTAATTTATTTATTTGTATAACATGTCAAGTATTCGTTTGAAGTAAAACTTTGGCTTTGCTTCGCTAATTCAATTCAATCCCATGCTTGCTTTCGTTGGCGTAAGGAACTGCCTTCTTTCTTCTACCTTTACGCAATGCACAACGGGGATCATACCGTATTTTACGTCCCGGCGCGCCTATCCCAAACAATAATGATATCACACGCTCGTACATGTCTCGCACCGACACAGTTTTTCAGGTCATTTCCATACTCACTAGACCACGGGGTTGACAACCACAGATATCCCAATCCCCTAAAGGACGTAACAGCAAATGAACCAGTATTAACGCTGATAATTCGATACATCTCCAGGGTCCGAAACCGACAACTAGGGTTGTCTGAAGCCCCTAAGACGGAAACTAAATACTAACAACAACAACAACAAAACCAGTCTGGCGAGAATGTAACGTAACATGGTATACACTGGTAGCAGCCTTCAGCTGTTATCGTAGTTCAGTTGCTCGTAAAAAAACCAGTTTGGCAAGTAAAATACGTAACATCTCGTGGCATTGCATAGGTAGCGTTAAGCTGTTACAGTAATTCATTTACTCTTAAACATAAACAGAAACCAGTTAGGCACGGATGGCGCGTGACTTGCCTGTTATCAACGGAAAGCTATTCATTCACAGAACAAGGCATACTACCTATTCTAAAAATGTTGTATCCCTTTGCTCTCGAAAATAACTTCCGCGGATTACTAAAAGTTCGATATATAGTGGTTCGTCACATCGTTCCCTATTGGTACAAGAAATATCTGCACGTATACACCTAACTCCCTGTATAAAACAGTTCAACTAATACAGATTACGAAATCTTCCAACTCCTTCCTATCCAGATGTTTTACAGGTGTGGCTGACCGTGAGACACAAGCTTATCTCTGCCAGATTACAGTCCTTCCTTACCGATTACAAAAATAACATCGTCCGCTGTAATTCACAAGAGCTATCTATGAATCTGCTGTCTCCATATGAGAAGTTCAAGAATCCTACAATTATTTAACTTATGATATTCTTCCCTGACCTGGATGGATATCGTGGGTACAATGTTATCAATACCGGTATCTAATTTGTCTCCGTTCACCATTTACAACTTGGTAATGTATTCCTCGCTCAAGCCAACTGGCTTTAGGGATTCTACAAGTCTATTTCGCCCACTTTAAGCCTTCTTCTTAACGTCGCCTGACGCAGATTCACACTCTAGGGCCATGGAATGATGACTGACGGTTTTCCCTGAGGAGTGGGTATTTATGCATGTAGAAGGGACGCCCTGCTTGGCGTTACCTACTGTAGTGCAATAATTCCAACTGATGACCACTGGACCGATTTCTTCGAGATTCAGTCCAGAGATTCCACCTATTATTCTTGTCATGATGGTGCTATATGCTGATCATTCTTCTTTCTTTAACGTGCGTAATTAATTAATTTCGTTCATGAGGATTTCCGCACATTTTGATTGCATGTCCTTGACACGTGTACTCCTTTCGACTAAGATAGGTGTTACCTTCTCTCCAAGTCTAATCAAATACATTTTCACCCTGTGGACTTCGGCTTCATCAGATATTTCCCAAATTACTAATCACTTATTTCTATGTTAATGACGGTGCCGAAATCTCTCGCAATTAGTGTTATTATCCACCATTTCATTATTAATCAACCGAGGTCTTCCGAAATGTTCCGATCTCGTTCGAATTCGTGGGCCGCTCCCCACTGCAGTTGTCATGCCACAGAAGGCGAGATGAGCTAGCGATAAAAATATGGATGCACTTCATCTTGTAGTCGAAATTTCAGCAAGGTAGAATTATGGGTTCAATACTACTATTATTTTAATAGAAAATATCTACACAATTAGTGATTTATCTATTGAAATGATATAAACTACAAAATGTACTTAAATTTGGTTGACAGAGCTGGATTACCTCTGCCTAGATTATCAGGTTGGCAGATGATCTTGTTGCTGTACTTTGATAGACTGCTTCATTGCACGGGCTGCGCAATATCGGGTTTAGTTGGTCATGTCGACTACAAATGCCCGCAATATATCTGTCGGGCGTCGTTCCTGGGTTAGTTGAGTATATCGTCGTTGAATTTCCATCTTGGAACTAGTTTCCTTGAAGATTGGTTAACGAAGTACGGTACTTAACTTTAATCCTAGAAAGGTATTACTTTGCACTGCATTTACGCATCATATTTCGCACTACACAGACTTCCAGACTACTGCCGAAGTAATAAATGGTATTAGTGATCACGAAGCTGTTTTTGTGGTGATTAGAAATAAATGTGAAAGAAAGGACGATATTAAAATTAGGACTATTAGGCAGTACCATATGGCTGATGAAACAGGCATGAGGCAGTTTTTAATAAGTAAATTTGATCGGTGGAAAACGGTGAATAAAAATGTAAACAGCCTCTGGGGCGGGTTTAAAGCAGTCGTTGAGAAATGTGAAAATAGGTCTGTACCTGTAAATGTGGTAAGGAATAGTAAAGATCCACTATATTATAACAGGGAAGTAGGGAGACTAAGAAGGAGGCGCAGGTTGGAAAGAAATAGTTAGAAATGGCTGTGGAAGTAAGGAGAAATTGAAGGAACTTACTAGGAAATTGAATCTAGCAAAAAAGTCAGCTAAGAATAACATGATGGCAAGCATAATTGGCGGCTATACAAATTTTAGTGAAAAATTGAAAATTATGTATAGGTACTTTAAGGCAGAAACAGGTTCCAAAGAGGACATTCCAGGAATAATTAATTAACACGGGGAGTGTGTATGCAAGGATCTTCAAAAGGCAGAAGTATTCAGTCAGCAGTATGTAAAGATTGTCGGTTACAAGGATAATGTCCAGATAGAGCAGGTGACTAATACTAATGAAGTATTAAAATTTACCTATGACAACAATGACATTTACGGTAAGATACAAAATTTGAAAACTAGAAAAGCAGCTGGAATTGACAAGGTTTCGGAGGATATACTAAAGACAATGGGTTGGGAGATAGTACCATATCTGAAGTACTTGTTTGATTATTGTTTGCATGAAGGAACTTTACCAAATGAATGGTGAGTTGCTGTATATAAGGGAAAGGGTGATAGACATACAGCTGAAAATTACAGGCCAGTCAGTTTGACATGAATTGTATGCAAGCTTTGGGAAAGCATTCTTTCTGATTATATAATCAATGTGTGCGAAATTAATAACTCGTTTGATAGAAGGCAGTTAGGGTTTAGGAAAGGTTATTCCACTGAAGCCCAACTTCTAGGATTCCAGCATGATATGGCAGATATCCTGGATTTAGGAGGTCAATTGGACTGTATCGCGATTGACCTGTCTAAGGCATTTGATAGGGTAGATCACGGGAGACTACTGAAAAAAATGAGGGCAATATTGGACTTGAAAAAATAGTGTCTGAATGGGTGGCTCTATTTCTAGAAAATAGAACTCAGAGAATTAGAGTAGGTGAAGCTTTATCTCTCCCTGTAATAATTAAGAGGGGCATTCCTCAAGGCAGTATTACTGGACCTTTATACGTATGTTTCCTTATATATATATATCAATGATATGTGTAAAGAAGTGTAATCGGAGATAAGGCTATTCGCAGATGATGTTATTCTGTACAGAGTAATAAATATGTTACAAGATTGTGAGCAAATGCAAAATGACCTCGATAATGTTGTGAGGTGGACAGTAGGCAATGGTATGATGATAAACGGGGATAAAGGTCAGGTTGTGAGTTTCACAAGTAGGAAAAGTCCTCTCAGTTTTAATTACTGCTTTGATAGGGTGAAAGTTCCCTTTGGGAATCATTGTAAGTACCTAGGTATTAATATAAGGAAAGATCTTCATTGGGGTAATCGCATAAATATGATTGTAAACAAAGGGTACAGATCTCTGCACATGGTTATGAGGGTATTTAGGGGTTGTAGTAAGGATGTAAAGGAGAGAGCATATTTGTCTCTCGTGAGACCCTAACTAGAGTATGGTTCCAGTGTATGGGACTCTCACCAGGATTACTTGATTCAGGAACTGGAAACAATCCAAAGAAAAGCAGCTCGATTTGTTCTGGGCGATTTCCGACAAAAGGGTAGCGTTACAGAAAGGTTGCAAAGTTTGGACTGGGAAGTCTTGGGAGAAAGGAGACGAGCTGCTCGACTATGTGGTGTGTTCCGAGCTGTCAGTGGGGAGATGGCGTGGGTGGACATCAGTAGACGAATAAGTTTGTGTGGTGTCTTAAAAGTAGGACCGGGCGAGTTGGCCGTGCGCGTAGAGGCGCGCGGTTGTGAGCTTGCACCCGGGAGATAGTAGGTTCGAATCCCACTATCGGCAGCCCTGAAAATGGTTTTCCGTGGTTTCCCATTTTCACACCAGGCAAATGCTGGGGCTGTACCTTAATTAAGGCCACGGCCACTTCCTTCCAACTCCTAGGCCTTTCCTATCCCATCGTCGCCATAAGACCTATCTGTGTCGGTGCGACGTAAAGCCCGTGGCAAAAAAAAGCAGGAAAGATCACAATATGATAAAGTTGGAATTCAAGAGGACAAATTGGGGAAAATATTCGTTTATAGGAAGGGGAGTTAGGGATAGGAATAACTTACCAAGGGAGATGTTCAATAAATTTCCAATTTCTTTGCAGTCATTTAAGAAAAGGCAGGCAAACAACAGATGGGGAATCTGGCACCTGGGCGATTGTCCTAAATATAGATCAGGAGTGATTGATTGATTGATTGATTGATTGATTGATTGATTGATTGATTGATTGATTGATTGATTGATTGATTGATTGATTGATTGATTGATAGCCTACAAAACCTTTCGCTGACAAATTGAATTCAATCTCTGCAAAGTTCTCCGCCTAGACCAGGGCCTCTCAAACGCCTGAAATCTCACGCGTGCAAATCGAGGCACAGGCGCATACACCCTGAGAGGCGCCTAGGCGGTCCTTGCCGATACAGTGAGTTAATCACGGGTTTCTTCATTCGGCACTCCGCTGAACTGTAATCGTTGCGTGGATACAACTGTTCGTGATACTGTTATACAGATTTCCGTTTCGAAATTTCTAGAAATTTGCTGCAACTTGAACAGTTTTGCCGTCACGAAAAGAAAAAATCGTTACCTCAGTAAACATTATCCCACACCTCGATAAGAATGTTAATTTCCAGCTAAGAATTATGTAGATCAGTAGAGATGGGTAAACGATACCCTGTTCGAAGCAAGCTCGAGCAGTCACGTGACGGAAGGAGGAGTCTGGCCAGGCTACAGCGTGAACATGTAGATAAGTAAACAGCATGGTTACGTGCCAGATGCGACCGTGCCGGAAGCGACCAGGCCATTATCGTGCCCATAGCGACCGAGCGGATAAGCATCGTGCCGCATGCGACCCATCAGTCACTTACAATTGATCTGCATTAAGGGCTGTCACCAAGTGGAAGATTGCTTATAAGTAGCTAACTTGGTCTTTTCTACAATAAAGGTCTGGCACCGTTGTTAGCAGGTTCGAGTGCCGTTGGTCGAAAGAAAAATATAATGTTGCTGGTTTTACGTCCCAGTAACTACTTTTATGGTTTAAGGAGACGCCGAGGTGCCGGAATTTAGTCCCGCAGGACTTATTTTACGTGCCAGTAAATCCACCGACACAAAGCTGACGTATTTGAGCACTTTCAAATACCACCGGACTGAGCCAGGATCGAACCTGCCAAGTTGGAGTCGAAAGACTAGCATCTCAACCGTCTGAGCCGTCTGAGCCAATTAGCCTGGATGAAAAAAATTCACCATCAGAATGTTGGCCGGCAGAGTAGGAAAGTTGGTGGTAGAGAGTTTCTAATCACTAGATTGCATGCCAAAAGCCTGGATTCAAATCCAAACTTTTCGCAGTGTTCAAATGGAGTGAGGGGATATGATGCTGTTGATGGTAATTCGGCCGGCGGATGGCGACGTAAAGCAATGAGGAGACCCCTTGGTATTATTCGAGAGGAGTGGGCTACGTGCCGAAATCGGGTTTCATCTCTCTCTACTTCATTATCATAATCCCACATCCAGACGCGCAGGCCGCCCAAGGGAGTCAGGTAGAAAGGCCTGCACCAGGCAAGCCGAACACGTCCTCGGACACTCCTGGTACTAATAGGACACGATAAGTAAGTAGGCCTAAGTCGTAAATAATTTCAGAGAATTAGGATCCTTTTTATTGCTAGTGGCATTACGTCGCACCGACACAGACAGGTCTTAAGGCGACGATGGGATAGGACTAGGAATGGGAAGGAAGCGGCCCTGGTCTTAATTAAAGTACAGTGGAAGCAACACCAGACTCAGCTAGGGGAACCGTGGTTTCTAACCGACACCTCCAAGTTGAGAGCCCCTGTACCACCTTGTCAGTCGCCTCTTATGACTGACAAGGGATAACAGTGATGTCATTCTATCATCCCCACCCCCAGGAAGAGGTAAGACTAAGTTGTAAAATAGGATGCAGTTGTGCATTAAATGACTTACATTAAACCATCTTTATTATTTTAGGGCCAATTTTTGCCATTATAAATGCCTGTTTTAATTATTTTGCTGTCCATTTCATAAACATTAAGTACTTATTTGCCCGCCTGTTTTAGCCCAAATAAATGACTGAACTTCCGGGCTCTACTTATAACCATTCAAATATATAACTATGTCGACACTTTAGTATTGAGACAGTATGCTTTGTTTTCCTTTTTCTATATTTATACGGCCCGAGCAACACATTGTAGTAGACAATTCGCTTATTCTGATGGAGGTATTTGTTAGGAATCATCACACAAACACAAATTCTAACTGTCTCCAATATACAGATACGGGTTGAAATAATATGACCGAGCTCGATAGCTGCAGTCGCATACGTGCGGCCAGTATCCAGTATTCGGGAGATAGCGGGTTCGAACTCCACTGTCGGCAGCCCTGAAGATAGTGTTCCGTGGTTTCCCATTTTCATACCAGGCAAATGCTTGGGCTGTATCTTAATTAATGCTAAGGCCGCTTCCTTCCCACTCCTAGTCCTTTCCCTTCCCATCGTCACCAGAAGTCCTGTCTGTGTCGGTGCGACGTAAAACTACTTGTAAAAATATTATGTACAAAAGACACGAAAGTAACAGTACACAAAGGACGGACTGGTACTGTCCAGCATAATACTTCCACACATTCTTTTCAAGTTCTCTGGGTGTTTTAGTAAGTGCAAGTCGGTAGGTTCCGCGCGCACAAATGCTCGAGAAAAGCTCGAATTTGCTCGAACTCTGAGGTCATCTGTTCGAGCAGCTCGAGCCGTCCGGCTCCATGGCTAAATGGTTAGCGTACTGGCCTTTTTTCACAGGGCCCCGGATTCGATTCCCGGCAGGGTCGGGAATTTGAACCATAATTGCTTAATTCCCCTGGCACGGGGAGTGGGGGTATGTGCAGTCTTCATCATAATTTCATCCTGATCACAACGCGCAGGTCGTCTACGGGAGTCAGATCAAAAGACCTGCACCAGGCCTCCCCGGAGACCACAAGCCATAATAATAAAGCAACTCGAGCCGGGCTCAAGCACATCACTGTAGATCACAGAGCTCGTACAACTCCTCCCAGTGCTTACAGAAACTTTACGTGGTAGGTGTGTCCATAAATTACCACTCCTAGTTGGTTAATATTTCCTATGTAATTGTTGGTTGGTTAAATTTATTTCGCCTTGGAATATTCTTGAATCTTTCACTTTCAAAACGTTGCTCTGCACATCAGCTTACTCTCGGTCGAGGTCTGTACTGGTTGACAGAGGAGGAAAGAGAGACAGAACTCCCAACTTCCTCCTCTTCTTATCAGCACGGATGGATGACTTGCAGTTGCTCGCTCTCAAGTTCTCGCACCAGGTGTTTGGAATGAAATGGCGTATGGCTTTTAGTGCCGGGAGTATCCGAGGACAGGTTCGGCTCGCCAGGTGCAGGTCATCCGATTTGACACCCGTGGGCGACCTGCGCGTCGTGATGAGGATGAAATGATAATGAAGACGACATATACACCCAGCTCCTGTGCCAGTCAAATTAACAAAGTATGGTTAAAATTTCCGACCCTGCCGGGAATCGAATCCATGACCAGCACGCTAACCAATTAGCCATGAGCCGGGCACCAGGTGTTTGATCGTGTCAATCAAATGTATGTCAAGTTCGTTGAGCTTGTCAATACAGTAATAATTCCTTTGTAATTACGGGCACAATAGACGGGTACAATAATTACCAGTGCCTTTGCTGGAGAGACCTAGTGTGTAATGTGCACTATGTTCACCGGTATGGGCTAGATCAAATTTGATACTTTCATTGACATGTCTGTCTCAGCCTTGGCTTTGACAAAATGTAAGTGACTGAGGTATGAGCGATGCTTGTAATGCCATTCTTCATGCAGCCAGTCCCTGTTATGATTGGTGTGAAAATTTTGCTCATAGGGTCGGTTGCTGAACGCATTTCGGTGAGCTTGGCAGGCAGGAATGTTATAGCAACTTCTGGCTCGGTGAAGAAAGCAACGGGAAAGGGAAACTATCTCACTCCTTGTTTCCATAACATTCCTCTCCAGTGACACTTAAGCCACCTATGACAACTGATGTTGGAGCTATTGAGGATTAAACCAGACTATGGGCTCAATACTCAACATACATATTTGCCTACGATTTTTGTTACGTGACTCTGAATAAAGGTATAATCTAGTTTATTTGTAACTAGCTGCCCTCCCCGGCTTCGCGCGAGGGAGTAGTTGTGATTTTCAGGCGATAGGCTACTTTTAACCGGGAACGTTTAAGGGTTCCTTGTATGCGACGTTAGTCGATTTTCCTCCAGCAGTGAACACGAATTTTTTTCGTTTCGATGTAACACACGAAAGGGCCACGTAAAGCTGTCCATATCAAAATCATTCTCCGCTGATATCAAATTCAGCCACGCTAAATGTCTGACACTGTGCTTTATTGTTATACCAAAACAGACTCTTACCGGGAGTTGGACTCGTTTGAAATGAAAGAGCAAATCTGAAGGAATCAGGGATTCTCGGTATTAAGACCGTTTGTTCTTCACCACAGCCAGTTATAACAGCAGTTTCAATCAATAATTTCTATGTTGTCACTGCCAATCGCATTCCACTGCATAAATGTGGTGGATTTAGATTTCGTAACAAGAGAATAAGCACCCCCACTTTCAATATCAGCTTGTTAGTTGGCAAGCCGGAAAGATGTAAAGGATTTGGAAATTCTGTAGGCTAATGAGCAGCTTCTTTACTATCGACTACTGAATCCATTGAGCAATATAAGTGAGCAGCGAATTTGGAGAACACCAAGTCATTAACTTTTCCAGCTTGTTCATTTGTCGGCTATAATACTGCTCTTTATTTAAACTATGAAAGCGACTTGTTTGAAAGGTCCTGGATTTCAGGATAAACGCTATCAATTTTTCAATGTCGTTTTCTAAAACACATACAGCATTACTAGGGCCCGGACTTTTTAAAAATGCATATGCGCATATGAAAATGCATATTTTGAACATTAGTGCATATTTTGAACCTTAGTGCATATACAGACATGTTTTTCTCTTATGTGTGATCAATTATCTAAGATCTCTGAACGAAATGGAAAATTTAATGAGCTCTGTATGTTGCACATCACTTGGCAACATGAAAAACCTTCCCTGATCAAGGAAAGTGCTTTCAGTGTCGCAATACAAGTAGGTAAATGGATAATGACGGTTTTCACAACAGCAATTTCCTTCTTTCTGACATTCCTTTTGAGAACATTCCTGAGTCGCTGACTAAATTTACAAACATATAAAACTGGATTAAATTGAAAAATCTGAATATCTTCATTTAAAATGGAAAATATGAAAATTAACATTCATTAAATAAAATACACACTCGTCGAACCCTGTACTGACACTTACTTGTTACCTGCTTACTTACACATACGTTATTTGAAGGGCGCCAGCTGTCACTCAGTACAGCAATAATAGAATGAGACTCTTGACTATCTCTAGGGTGTGGGGTAATAAGCTTACTTTTGACAACATACCATATAAGTTCTGGGAAAAGGAGATTGGCGTTCGGTTTCCCCATTAATTTTGAGGTTAAGATATTTTACTGTCAATGAAATGAAACTCTGAATTCGTTTGATAGAACAATATATATTCTTTAAATAATATATCAAAAAATAGTGAGTCTTGTTGCGATAAAACAGATGAGAATATGAAATTATGACATTGCAACTGACAGAAACTAGGCATGAATTTGAATTCTTCTTGACCGGACATTTAACAATTTATACGAAATATTTCCCTCACTGATTCACTTGACTGTACCTTTAACACTTTGAGTGTAATTACGACGTAATCCATTGCTCTGGTGTTTACTGTAGATGTGTCACGCCGAACGTGGTGATACATCCTTGAGACTGCTTCTTCTCCATATCATCTGACTTCTTTGTAAGTCAATATGGTATGACCTCTTGGTAGGTCCAGGGTTGCCCTCTCTGACTCCTTGGTAAGCCTTGCGTCCGCGTCTTCTACTAAGTGACGGACCAACCATTTGGTCTCACTCTCTCAATGACCAATAATGGCTCACTGAGTCTTCACCATCTCTCGTTCACACTGGTTGGCTGACCACTTAAGGCCTCTTGATCTAGTAGACTACTTCACTGTACTGCATCCGTATAAGTAATGACTGACGCTACAATATGGAGCTACCTTATATAGACGTTGGTTGACACAGCTACGTAATCTCCAGAAATAACAATGACATACTCCCACCTACGCGACAGATATTACATCCAGTGGTGAAATAGCCCCGCGGCGATCGACTCGTGCGCTCATATCTAAATAAATACAATGACATAGCCATGGAGTGGCGATGACTTGGCAGAATCGCCAGTGGTGTCGCAATATAACAACGTCACTTCCAATCTCTGATATATACAACAATTCTCACTGTACAGGTATTGAGTGTTATACTACACATACGTATATATGTATACATCAAAGTGCAATCTTGCAAGCAACAGGCAATTGCAAAATTGAATAAAATGGATAATTACAATAATAGTACAATATCACAGATAACATAATAATAATACTGACATAATAATAATAATAATAATAATAATAATAATAATAATAATAATAATAATAATAATAATAATAAAATACAGATAAAATCATACAATATAAAAATACATATATCACCTTGTAACGGGATTTGAACCGTTACAATTCGCCTCGCTCATAAATAAATCGAAGAACAAAGAATCGATTGATTTATGAACAAAATTATATATATAACACTGACACATATAAACACTTTAAATGAGTATACAACAATAATTTTCTTTTTCAACATCCATACATTTTATAATACATCACATATGAGAATTTTTCTCGCACATTGCCATCGTAGTTAACTGTTCAGTGTCCCATTCTCATACAATTCACAAGAGCATAGCCCTTAATTTAACACACACAAATAATTTTAAATGATTACACTACATTCTTCTTTTTTTTAACATATCAAAACATTTTGTGAAATATCACTTATATGAGAACTTTTCTCGCATATTGTTATCGTAGATAACTGTCCAATGTCCTGTTCTCCGACTTTTGCCATACAGTACATGACAATGTAGCACTTATTCTTCCAATACACCAATACGACACTTGGTTCACACGCAACTCGCAGATGTTAGTTTTATTTTGCCAGTTTCTTACAAAATTAATCATCTTATTCTTACCTTAACAAATCTCACATGAAGTACTTCTTTACATTGATTATACCATAAATACCGACAATCTTCCCTTCCTGATCTTAAGGAATATGCACACTTCCCAATGCGGTTCACAATAGTGAAATACCCCTGATACAAAATAATAACTTCAACATATTTCCCGCCTCTGCAGATGATGAAAATGGAACTCTGAGTAGCACTCTGTCACTCAAACTGAATCAATTTTGCCCTTGTAAACTTACATATCTCAATAAATCACATACTTCTTGGCAACAATAATTAAAGAATCAATACTATGGCTACAAGATGGTTCAATTATTCCGTAATCCAGCATAATGTTTATTTGTTCTTAGACTTCACTAGCACATTTTAAGTTGAATGGGGTACTTACCTCCCACAATGATGAATGGCCATGTACTATAAATTTATGTTCATATACGTGTTCTTCCTCACTTACCACTAAATACCTCTCGATGCTTACCTAACATCGAACACAATTACTCCTCCTGTAATTCACCCAAATTACCTCACGTCACTGCCTCATACCGACTATCCCTCGGATACTGGTCGTACAGGCACGTAACACACCCAACAAAACATTTCCTCTCACTAGGAACAACTTCACTTACCTCTCATATATTTCAAAGAACACACATCACCAACACACTTACCTCAGACCATCATAATTAATACGTACTTCTTTGCCAGTTCCCTCACAGAACAAACACACACTACCTAAATTAAAGTCTATTCTACTTCCATGATTTGCAACCAAGACAGCTCCTAAAACAACTGAATACAAAAGTTTTGGTACAACGCATAGATGAAACTTACAATCATCTTCTATCGTGATTACTACCGCTATCTTATTTACTCACTCTCTGTGACTTACCCAACAGCTGTTATAAGATCTGATAGTACCTTCACTTACCTTCTTCATATCACAATTTCCATCATCGACTACCTCACTGCTTACAGTATATTCTCGGTATCACAAGTACTTACATCACTTACCAGAACACTTCTTACGTCTAACTTACTGCTACCATTAATTACTTCATTATCTACGACTACGTCCCTACTTAAATATCTCACTTAACATTACTTAGGTCACAATCACACTGTACTCTTAAATCTATTTTTACTACATAACTACTTATACTAAATACCTGTTCATTTTCTACCTTCGGCCTGTCCACTTAACTTACCCGATTCCCTGTGAATCTGAAATACTCTGACTCCATAAAGAAACTTGGATAACATTCATATTAAGACTATCACAGTCTCTCTGATAACTCAAATCCGTACGCCTCCCATCTTCCGATTCTCTCTGATTACTCCCCTGACCTTCTCTCTCATAACTCAGATACATACGCCTCCCATCTTCCGATTCTCTCAGATTACTCTTCTGATCTTCTCTCTCATAACTCAAATACATACGCCTCCCATCTTCCGATTTTCTCTGATTACTCTCCTGATCTTCTCTCTCACAACTCAAATCCATACGCCTCCCATCTTCCGATTCTCTCTGATTACTCTTCTGACCTTCTCTCTCATAACTCAAATACATACGCCTCCCATCTTCCGATTCTCTCCGATTACTCTTCTGACCTTCTCTCTCATAACTTAATTCCATACGCCTCCCATCTTCCAATTCTCTCTGGTTATTCCTCTGACCCTCTCTCTCACAACTTAATTCCATACGCCTCCCATCTTCCAATTCTCTCTGATTACTCTTCCGACCACTATCACCATCAACACAACTATTAATCCTCTGCGGATCATGATCACCCCCTCTCCTCTGATACACGGCTAACATTTCCCCCCTTCTCTCTACAATATTACTTTCCCTAGACATCATGCGCTCTCTCTCGCGCGCGCACCCTTCCACACATTCCTTCCAAATCCTATCAATGAACTTGTCTTTCAATTCTCCTAAATTAGACATATTATCCCAGTACACTCGAAAACATATTTTACTTTCACCGATAAAAACATTAGACAAAATCTCCAACACATATTCCCATTCAATAATATTATTCCTCAACTTACTTGCAAATCTTTTCTCAACTACTTTTACAAATTCTACAGAACTGAACTGTTCTCCAGAAAACTTGGTTAAATCACGATCCCTACTGAACAAACCACTCACTACTATCACCTCACCCGCCGACTTACCTCTACCTTTCTGCCGTACCACTCCCTGGCAACTCAAAATTTCTTCTTCCGCTCCTCTCTCATCCTTCTCTTCCTCTATTCTCACGTCTTCCTTCAATTCTTCCTCTCTTTCTCTTACCTGCTGTGATAGCGTTTTCTGTTCGCTCCGTAGTTCAGTGACCTCCACAAGTTTGCTTTCAATCTGCTCGATTCTACTAACCTGTTGCCCCGTATTTTCCCCAACTGCATTGTAACTCTTGTCCAATCTTTTCTCGACTACGTCATGAATTTCTTCCCGATTACTCGAAATTTTATTACTTAACAGTACGATCTTGTTTGTACATGTTCCTTTGACATGCTCAATTTGAGTATGAAGCTCGCTCCGACTCGACTCCATTTCTTCTCTAAGGTCAAGACACTCTTTATTTAACTTATTTTCTAACGTAGATATTTGACTAGTTACCTCTACTATCTTAGTATCTATTTTGGAATTTAGTGATTCACTTAACCCATCTATTTTATCATTGATCACATTAAGATTTTCGTTACAACTACCAATCATTTCTTCCATTTTACTCCTTATGGAGTCAATCTGTTTATTACAATTTTCATTATTAGTACTAATTAACACTTTCATCTCTTCCTTACTATTTTCGTTACTACTAATTACTTGTTCCATTTTACTACTTAGAGAGTTAATCTGTTTATTACAATTTTCATTACTATTGTCAATTAATTCTTTCATCTCTTTTTTATTATTTTCACTCATCTTTTCCATTTGTTTATTACTATTTTCATTACTATTACTAATTAATTCTTTCATCTCTTTCATCTCTTTCTTATTATTTTCACTACTTGTATTTATTTGTTCCTTGAGCCCGGTCATTTCGGCCTTAAAAAAATTTAAAAAATCTTGGTTCATTCCCCCCACGATTTCCTTTTGAGTTTCAGTGTGCTTCTCAATTTCAGCACTTTCCTGAATTTCCTCAGAATATTCCATCGTATTCACCTGCTCCCTACTCTGAATTTCACCTTGGATGTCCGCAGAAGCAATGACCTCGTCGTCACATGACTTGTTATTGTCTTCCTTGTCCATCTTTGGTTCACTAGTGATAGTACGCGATCTCAAATTAATTTCCCTCTTCAAATCCCTTGACATATCCCCAAAATACAAATATATATATCACAAAATTACACTCTTGACATTTACCGGTAATAATTTCCGTTGGCTTAAATGCGCACACTCCTCCCAAAATGAACCTATGATATGCTGTCATTCAGAACAAATTCTGAATTTATTCGAGTCCCACGTTGCGTCGACACATTGAGAACATTCCTGAGTCGCTGACTAAATTTACAAACATATAAAACTGGATTAAATTGAAAAATCTGAATATCTTCATTTAAAATGGAAAATATGAAAATTAACATTCATTAAATAAAATACACACTCGTCGAACCCTGTACTGACACTTACTTGTTACCTGCTTACTTACACATACGTTATTTGAAGGGCGCCAGCTGTCACTCAGTACAGCAATAATAGAATGAGACTCTTGACTATCTCTAGGGTGTGGGGTAATAAGCTTACTTTTGACAACATACCATATAAGTTCTGGGAAAAGGAGATTGGCGTTCGGTTTCCCCATTAATTTTGAGGTTAAGATATTTTACTGTCAATGAAATGAAACTCTGAATTCGTTTGATAGAACAATATATATTCTTTAAATAATATATCAAAAAATAGTGAGTCTTGTTGCGATAAAACAGATGAGAATATGAAATTATGACATTGCAACTGACAGAAACTAGGCATGAATTTGAATTCTTCTTGACCGGACATTTAACAATTTATACGAAATATTTCCCTCACTGATTCACTTGACTGTACCTTTAACACTTTGAGTGTAATTACGACGTAATCCATTGCTCTGGTGTTTACTGTAGATGTGTCACGCCGAACGTGGTGATACATCCTTGAGACTGCTTCTTCTCCATATCATCTGACTTCTTTGTAAGTCAATATGGTATGACCTCTTGGTAGGTCCAGGGTTGCCCTCTCTGACTCCTTGGTAAGCCTTGCGTCCGCGTCTTCTACTAAGTGACGGACCAACCATTTGGTCTCACTCTCTCAATGACCAATAATGGCTCACTGAGTCTTCACCATCTCTCGTTCACACTGGTTGGCTGACCACTTAAGGCCTCTTGATCTAGTAGACTACTTCACTGTACTGCATCCGTATAAGTAATGACTGACACTACAATATGGAGCTACCTTATATAGACGTTGGTTGACACAGCTACGTAATCTCCAGAAATAACAATGACATACTCCCACCTACGCGACAGATATTACATCCAGTGGTGAAATAGCCCCGCGGCGATCGACTCGTGCGCTCATATCTAAATAAATACAATGACATAGCCATGGAGTGGCGATGACTTGGCAGAATCGCCAGTGGTGTCGCAATATAACAACGTCACTTCCAATCTCTGATATATACAACAATTCTCACTGTACAGGTATTGAGTGTTATACTACACATACGTATATATGTATACATCAAAGTGCAATCTTGCAAGCAACAGGCAATTGCAAAATTGAATAAAATGGATAATTACAATAATAGTACAATATCACAGATAACATAATAATAATACTGACATAATAATAATAATAATAATAATAATAATAATAATAATAATAATAATAATAATAATAATAATAATAATAAAATACAGATAAAATCATACAATATAAAAATACATATATCACCTTGTAACGGGATTTGAACCGTTACACTTTCTCCTTTTCCTTATAGTAGTCTCCCAAGGTTTGCTTAAACAAGTGCGTTAATCCGTAAACTTGCTCTTCGTCTATTGCAGTGCTTTACCAAATTTAACTGTAAAAATGCCTAAAGTCTTAAGTCTTTGCCAGAAAAATGTTCCGAGCAGTCAGTGCCGATGTGCAAGTATTGCCCAGTTACGTCCATCGACGTCGAACGATCAGTTTCAGCGTATACATTACTTCTGTCCGACAACAGTAAGTCATTGACTCCTGAAAACATTGAAAAACTGTTGAAACCTACTGCCATGCATCATCCTTCTAAGGAATAAAACTTGTTAACCAATTTGACACTGAGTTAAAATTAACTAATGCGTTTGATAATTGTATTTTGTTTTATTTTTACTGCATATTTCCGTGCATATTTTCAACATTTTTAGTGCATATGTGCGGGCATATTTTCGGAGTTTTTAGTGCATATGAATCCGGGCCCTAAGCATTATTGAGGGTAATTTTTCTTTAATGTTCGATAATTCTCAGTTTCCCATTTTAATTAACATCAGCAAGCAGGCTGTTATTTGCAGAATGTAGGATTACTCTCATGGGCCACATGTAAGTTATTTTTAATGAAGTGTTCACTTAGACAGTTCTCGTTCCTCTCGTGACAACTGGTAATATTTGACGCAAATCTCCGATGAACAACACTGTACAGCCATCCATAGGTCTGTTCGCATTAATTAGATCACGCATGCTCCGGTCTAGAGCTTGAACCGAAGTTTTATGGGACATTGTAGCATCATCCCATACTACTAAAGAACAATTTGTGCGTAAATTGATAGTGTTACTTCGATTTTAATATTACATGCGATTGCATCAGAGAAAGTTTAAATGTTGCATGAGATGCTTTCCCTCTTCCAAAAGAGTAGCTGCAATTCTAGATGATGTGACGGCAAGAGGAATATTACTATCAGATCTCAATTTGCCGAGCAAAAAAGTAATCAAAGAAGTTCTGCATGTGCCTCCAGGGCTATTGAGGAAAAACACCTTGCTTTCCTTGTGATGGTGTAGTAAGTTTTTCTCTGATCGGGGCTCAGGCAGTTTTCTTCTTGAGCGATGGCTTGCAGGAGACGAGAACGATCATGCAACATCACCCAGAAGTACGCATTGTTGTTCGTATGTTGGTTGTTATTATCTGGGAAAGGAACTCCAAACAATCGGCTGGATTTGCTTGCATGTGATTGTAACTATTCCGTTGACTTCAGTCAGTACTTTATCGAACATATTTTGGTCATAGTTCTGGCTCATTTTCGGTTCAATATTTCTTCTGACATGTTCTCCCGCTGATTATTTCAAAGACCCAATAGATCTTGGACTGAAATGAAATAAAACCTCCCTGAACTACAAAGCAGATACAACATAGTGAACGGAGTATTTCATTGCAAAATTTAAAAATTAATGTTCTTAATTAATAAAGAAGAAGTATTTGGCCAACCTCGTTGCCACGTGTACACTGTCCAATAGTAAAAACTTGGATTGTCTGACATCTGTCTTCTGTAATGTCTGCATAATGAGATTAGACCAGACCAGATAGATAGTGTAATTTCAGCAGAGTTACCAAGTAAATATTCGGATCCAGCATTAGATGATATTTTGTCAAAACACATGACTCATTGTCCATGTAGTGCTTTAAACGCAAATTCACCTTGCGTTCGTGAAGGATTTTTCACCAAAAGGTACCTAAAACATTCCCAAAGCTGCACATATACTGGTTATGGTGGGTATCCCAAGTACCTTAGGTTATCGCCTGACGACGGCGGAGAAACAAAGTCTCAGGAACAATGAAGTAAATAACCGATGGTTGGTTCACTATAATCTGGTTCTGCTTTAAATTTTTGAGGCGCATATCAACGTCGAGTTATGTAATTCCCTCAAATCCATTAAATATGCCTGTATGTATATGCATAAAGGCAGCCATCAAGCTGCTTGCAGCATTCAGTCTACAAATGGGTCTCAAAAATATCAATCTTGAAGATATATCTGCAGCTCCGGGGCAGTGTGGCGGAGTTTATCGTTCTGTGTACATGAATGAGCACCTCCAGTCACTCATCTCGCGGTCCATTTTGAACCATAGAGTTAATACATAGTGCACTACAGGTAGCATTGGCGCTGAAGTCGCGTACGAAGTTGAGTGAGCGTGCTGTTTGGCAAAAGCTGGATTGTTTGGCACTGTCACTACTGGAGCTTCCCGATAAATTGAAGTACATACTTCTCTGAAGAAAAATTCCAGTCTCCTGTGCAGCTCATGGCTGCATAGAGAGGTTTACAAAGGGCAATGGCGTATCATTTCACAGGTATTATCCTTTAAATTCATTTCCGTGCGTATAAAATAATACTTTGCGTGACACTTATTGGCATGTGAATTGGCCTACTTGGGCTGACTTCACGACTGATTCCCTTGTCGGCGTTAACTTGGCAAAAGTCTATAACGGGGGAAAACAATTATCGAAGTGATCTTGACGAGCTACATCGAGCAGCTTCTGCAATGTGTTTTCCTAGTAAGAACCATTTTCCAGCAATCTCTTGACTTCTCACCCTTCAGTCCAGTTAGAATTACGGGTAAGTGTAATGAACAAATCCGGTTGGCCATATTTCCGCACGTAAGTCATCGGATCTTCCGTTCTTTCATGAAGATACCTTGGCCCTCCTGTAAATAATGATGGCAATGTGACCAACAGGCCAATATTTCTAATGTTACCCGAAAAGCATCTTGTAAATGGATGTAATTTTCCGCTCGCAGATTGTCTGATTATTTCATAGGCCTATGAAAGCTAAATGTTTAGATTCAATTTGAGCATACTGATATACCAAATAATGGTTTAGTAGCATTCCTAATTGAAGTATTATATTGAAATCATTGAGTTTCATCGTTATTCGGAAATAGTAATAATTCATGCAAAACACCGTTATACGTAGCGGTTCCCCAGTGATCGGGGCATGTTGATAAATACAGTACTTGCGGAATAATCGTTTTCACCTGTACATAATATTAAAGTATATGGCAAGTTATCGTAAGATCTTTCGAGTTCAGAAATTTTCTGAAAGTTGTTTGTTACCTCTACTATGTGATTCTATCTCCCTTCTGTCAAACTGTTGTCAGGTGTTACAACAGCTACTTCACTCGTAGGGTCATTAAGCGGCCGTGAGGTTTACCAAAAGGCATTTTATCGGCGTGGATAACAATAATGAATGCCAGTACGTTTGCTGAGAAACTGTCTGTAGCAGTTTCGAAACACTGGACGTAATAGCAGTCTAACATTCCTTGCAAAGACCTAACTAAAGCGTTATTAAGAGGTTGTCTTGTGATGTTACATTGAGTAGAAGCTTGTATTTCAGGATCCGAAATGAAATAAATCTGTAGGAACTTAACGATCATTATGTTCAGAAGGATACAGACTGTCGGCCAAACGGTACATTTGTCCTCGGACCTTAAATATCATGAGGCTACGTTCGATTACTTGTGTTCTCATAAGGGAAGCAATTTGAAATACATTATTATAATGACGTATTCGATTCTTAAATCCTTTACTGTTTGAGTTGTCACCTGGAAGAAGCGAATGTAAAAGTTCAGGAGGGGAAAGGATTACTTCTAGTCTTACTTTTCCCTGCAAACAACATGTACCTTTTGATTTGCCTTTCCATTTTAGAGCTGAACAATATTGGAATACAACAGATATAGTACCTAAGAAACTGAAGCATCATTTTTATAATGCATGGAAAAAAATATTATCTATAGCGGAATACTATTTATCGGACCACAAACTACGAATATTTCTTCCCTCTCTCAGACGAACTTGTTTGGTTGTGTCAGAATATTGGCGATTATTCAACTTACGTTCGCCTTGGTGACAAGGCACTGGTAGTACTATTAGACTCACACTCCCTCACCATTTAAAACCTGTTTTCGTCTATACCTGCTTTCCGGATCCTTGACTGAATGGTCAGAGGGCCACGGGTTCGATTCCCGGCAGGGTTGGAGATTTTAATCTTAAATGGTTAAAACCCCTGGCTCGGGGACCGGGTATTTGTGCTGCCCCCAACATCTCTGTAACACACATACTTAACACAACACTATCATCCACAACAATAATACGCAGTTTCCTAGACAAGGCGGATTCCACCCGCTCTCGTCGGAGGGTCTGCCTTACAAGGGCTGCACCCGGCTAGAAACAGCCACACGAAATTTAAAAAATCTTTATCTCCTGATTTATAACGAAGTAGTTCATTTAACATCCTTTCCATTTCTTCGAGCATAATTTCACTGCCATGAGTTCCATTGTCCGGGACTTCAACAGGAAAATTTCGTTTTGCGTTGAGAAAATATTCATAATATCCATTACATCTGTCCAGTGATTTCCTGAGATCTACAAATAGTTCACCGAATTTATCCAATACACTCTTCATTTACCTCTTCCCTACATATCTAATATTCCTTATTACAGACCAGAAATATTTCCCTTTCCGTGTTATTACATAAACATTCCCATGATTTCTGCTTGGACTCTACAATGATTTATATTTCTTTACTATATTTCTTTAATCTGCGTACAATTCCCTATCTACATCAGTTCTTGTCTGGAACCACTTTTGATATGCCCTCCTTTTACGTTTACAAGCTGCACTGACTCATTATTCTTCCAAGAAATTCACTTGTTTCCACCTTTACACGCATATATTCCTGGGCATTTACTTATAGTTCCTACTAAAGAATCCCTGTATGCTCACTGCCTGTCTAATATTCGGAACTTTTCGCTAATCATATGCATGTACGTCTATCTAATTTCCTTGTCCTGAAGATGTCCTACACTTATCAGCTTGCAGACAGATTTCACTTTCTATATCGTAGGTCTAGTGATACATAATTCACTGCAGATCAGGTAGTGCTCTGCATCGTCGAAAAATCTCCAGAGTGACGTTAAATTCCTAATAGATTTTCTGAATTTAACCCTCCCACGTGTAACGGTGAATGGCCTTATGCTTGAAGAGTGAATTCGCAACTGCTAATCCCATACTAGCACGGAAGTCCGGCAAACTCTTCTCATTCTTATTAGCTTTCATATTTTCCCAACATTTAGCCATCACCCTCTCAAATCCTTCACTTCTTTTTCCAATTCTCGCATTGAAATCGCTCTTTAACACTATGCTATCGTCACTGTTGACCCTGACTGTCACCACTCATTGTTTCATAACAACTTTTGTTTTTTTACAATTCATGGTCGTCACATGGTGAGAAACCCAGGCGATTCTCGTCCGATTTTTTCTAAATACTGTATCTATGCACATCATTCGTCCATTTAAATGCCTAACAGAAACTATGTTTAGTGTTTTGGTTTTCCCGATGAGCAGTCCCACCTCACACTCTCTCTTTCACCTTTTAACACCTGTTGAGGACACCTTATAATCTCCCCTCTCCCTCCTGTCATCTCCTCTTAACCGAACATCATTAACTCCTAACGCATCATCTTTGCTGGTTCACCAGTTCTACTTTCTTTTACATACTCCATTAATATTGATAGCACGCCACTGAATTCCATTTCGTTCGCCTGGACGTTTCCAAAGAGACCATGGTCTGCCAAATAGAAGTGGGACTTCATCACTCCCATAGGTCCGACTCTTCCTTAAAACATATTACTGGTGCTCGGTAAATTTCTGTGAAGTAGGATGTTACCCTACTTACACATGAATTGATGATTGCAGAAAGGATTTAACTCTATATTGTCCGATTTCGAGAAAATCGGAAGAAATTGGTTTGCTCTTCCTGAGTTGAACTAAGACAACTTTGTTGTCATTACTTTAAAAGCCTATTTGAATACTATTGACTGAACTGCTAAAGAAACGAAGTTCACTAATATTTACCGATATCTTAATTAATAAGTTAATAGGCATGACTTATCTGCAATCAACAGACTTGAGCAGATCCATTATATTACCAAAGAATCATGTAAGTAAGAGAATATCAAATATGTAATGAAAATATGTAAGTTCATTGACATTAATTATCACCTTTATGATCAATGGAGTGAACTGACATACATTACGTAATATTAATAATAATAATAATAATAATAATAATAATAATAATAATAATAATAATAATAATAATAATAATAATAATAATTGTCGTTACTCTCTCCAGAACTGAATGAAATGAGAAAATCTTGGCCTCAAAAATGATACAAAAAGCAATGTTTGGTGTTAATTTCCACAACTAAATGAAGTAAAAATGTAAAAACGTCGCACCGACACAGATAGGTTTTATGGCGACGATGAGATAAGAAAGGACTAGGAGTGGGAAGGAAGCGGCCGTCGCGTTAATTAAGGTACAGCCTCAGCATTTGCCTAGTGTGAAAATGGGAAACCACAGAAAACCATCTTCAAGGCTGCCGACGGTGGTGTTCGAACCCACTATCTTTCGAATGCAATAGTAATCCCTTTTGTGTCCTTTATCTTTTAGTACCTTCAACGCAAAAGAACACCAACGGCTATTATGTATGATTAACTAGCAACACTTTTTTATTCTACTGTTGGCCAGTGCGGATGAAACGCCAGAATGGAATTCTTTTTTTTTTTTTTTTTTTTTTTTTTTTTGGAAGAAATTTGCACATGGGTACGAACCTGGTGTCGTAAAACTTGCGCCGTGTTAAAATCAGTAAAACTTGCGCCGTGGTCATTAATAATTCTAGGATCTCATTAGCGAGAGGTCTTGTTTGGGAATTCCACAGGGAAGTTTCATGTTTCAAAATGTGACAGTGTCCACTGCCTACTTACCCCTGGTTTTCAAAATATTATTTCTGATTTCTTCATCTTTATATCAGCATCACTGTTTGAAACAATTTCATTTGTCATTTATTAATCTTTTATACCCAGGGGAATGCGACAGGCCTCGCCAGGGCACACAATTTCCTTTTCTTGGCAGTAGCTATGGTTCATTCTTGACCCCCATCACTTCACAAGGGGTGCATGTCCGGGGAAACATAGGGTGAGACAGTTTTTTTTTCTGTTTTCACTGGTCATTCTTTATTCAACAAATGCGCTATCATTTCATTTGCCATCCATTAATCTTTGTCCGGAAGAGCACGCCAGACCTCGAATTCGGCAGCATTTTCTTCCTTTAGTGGTATTTCATCCTTCATTCATTCTATTCCTGACCCTGTCAGTTAGCTACAAACAGGCTGTGGATATTCTTCATGAGACTGAAAAGCTGATTCCATGTTTCCACACTTGGTTTGTAAATAAAGTCAAACTACGTAGTTATACACATTTCACCCACTGATATAAATACGATACAGGTCTTTTAAATGTGCAAGAAACCAACATTGATAGAGTGAATAACATTTTATATATATTAACTAGCAATTACCCGCGGCTTCGCTCGCGTGGATTTTGTAATTTGAACAAAGTAATCGTTCCTCGGCATTGTACTAAGACATTACCGGTATCTGAAAATTTATAAAGTATAAAATTTCACCCAAAAATTGAGTTTAATTTACCCCAGAAATTATTTGTAAACCATGTTTGAGGCATTACCTTTTAGGGCTAATACGACCATGCGACATACAACTGTACCTGCGAGAAACAGTCTTCTCTTAAGTCGAAAAAATAAATAAATGTTTCTTTATTTTCAAAGGGATGACAAATACCAATTTTCACGTCTGTAACATCTTAACTTTTTAAGATATAAGTCTCCTTATAGAAGGTGATCAACCCTTTCCCCCCCCCCCCTTAATGGGATTTTCTGAAAACAAAAAGTACTTGTTTCTTTATTTTTAAAGGAGATTCCAAATACCAATTTTTACGCCTGTAAACTTTCAAGTTTTGAGATATAGATATCCTTATTTTAAAAATTCACCCCCTTTTCGCCCCCTCAGCGACGGAATATCCAAAAATCCTCCCTTAGTGAGCACCTACACTCTAATATAAATGTATCCCGAAAATTTCATTTCTTTATGTCCAGAAGTTTTGGCTCGGCGATGATGGGCCAGTCAGTCAGCCAGTCAGTCAGTCAGTCAGTCAGGACGTGTTATTTTATATAGAGAGATTTCAAAATCTAAGTTGTACAGATATTCACACCATTCGTTGAACCTTGAAATAAGTCCCTGCGGTGCAGCGCAGGTAGCTTAAGACAGCTGTCAAACCACTTCTACTCCCGGCGGGGAACCTCCACGACGCAACTTTTACTCGGCGTTACTTTTACAGAACCACGAACCTTTGCTTACAGAAGGATACTCCAGTACTTGACTACAGATCGTTCGGCACTCAACAGAAAAATATCAGTAACATTCCACATTTTAAAAGTGTTGGCCTGGTGCAACTGTTCTTAATTCAGTTTCATAAAAGGGAACTTTAAAATCTCCTCTGCAGTCTTTATTCATATAGTCCCAAGAACTGTTTTTACTCTTACGGTTTAGGGACCATCGGTGGATTAGATAATACTAGCCACTTGAACACGAGGAAGACCACGACTCATGACTCAAAATATATCCGAGATCCATTCCTGGTATCCCGACTTTCAAGATAACTTATTACACCACGTAGGCTAGTATTCACCAACACGAAATAAAAGCTTTTATCTTCGTTTAAAGCTAAGAAAACCGAGATAACAGTTACATTTGTATTCACCTACAACATTATCTCGCATATCGGGTATTATTCCGGTTTACAATTTTACCGAAGAAAGGTTGGCCGGTAAGCCAGGAAATAACCCCCTGTGGGTGGGGAACGCAGACGAAGAATACACCCACGGTATCCCCTGCCTGTCGTAAGGGGCGACTAAAAGGGGTGACCAAGGGATGATTGTATTAGAACCATGAAACTACTTGTGATTAGTACAACGACGCGGGGAACACCATGGGTCGCTTTTACTTGAGCGTAGTACCACTATATTAGGTACAAAATAGGTTTGTGACTAGTAGCAACAGAGTGCGTTTCCGGCTTTTGCAGTACCCGTGATTAATACCACTTTAGGAGCGACACCATGGTTCTAGCTTGCCTATGATTAGTACCCACTACATGAGGAACACCACGAGATAGTGCGAGTCCCTGTGGTTAGTCCACATATGTGATGAACACCATAGGTTTGCGTTGCCTGTAAATGGCGCCGCAATGTGCGAAACACCAGAGGTCTGTGTTACATGTGCGAATCCCATTACCTATGAGTAGTACCATATTGTGTGGAATATCGCGAGTCCACGCAACATGACAAATACTATGGTTCTACTTTCCTGGCGATCAGTACCATTAAGAGGGGCCGATGACTTGGATTTTGGACTCCTTTAGACTGCAAGCATCATCGATTCAGTATTGTGCTTTAGAAACCGTCCCCTGGTCAGTAATACTATTGTTTTACGCCAGCTTCTGTGAATGTGCGGCATTGCGGGTCGGATGCACTGATTTTTTAAATTCCTATCCACCCATTCATGCTTAGTCCTCACGTTTTGAATTCTGATAGTGGAGGATTTTGGACTTTTAATTTGTCATTACATTTCGTACCATTAGGGGCCGATGTCCTAGATGTTAGGCCCCTTTAAACAAGAAGCATCAAGACAGGAAATCAAGATGGCAGCTTGTAGACGGCTGGAATATTCAACTGAAAGAGAAAATCACAGCGACGAGAAATACGACTGAGATAATGCAGTAAAACTTCCTAGGCGCTACATACTTTGAAGACTACGATGACACTGATTTTGAAATACGTTTTAGGTTATCTAAATTTTGACACTGTCAGTGTTATCGGTCAACGAACATAACCTGGAATTCCCAACACATAAGTTGGGCTAAGATGAATTTTCGATTATAGCTTATAACCTACCTTGTACGGATCACGACTGTATGACTTTGTAATGAAGAATTATGGAATACTGCGTTTATTTTAGAGTAAAATATACAACGTGTACGCTATAATTTGTTTTCCTGGTCTCCATCATGTTAATGCTTTCTGTCACCAAATTCAATGACAATTCATTCCCTTGGAAAGCCATATTAGGTTTCTTTCTTTGTTTCTGATCAATAGCGACATAATTTTGTGAAAAAAATATTTGCAAATCCCGAATGGAATCAAAAACTAGTTTTCAATGCGGTAGTGGCGGCAGCACATAGTCATTTGTATCCGTGCGTCAGTATGAAAAATTCAAATTCAGATTGAAACCTAGTTTTGGTAAACCGTGATAATAAAGTCTGAGCTGAATGCAGGAGTGAGCGTTATCCGAGATGATGAAATTATCCGAGGTTTGGAAATCGAAGATAACACCGAAAGTAACTGACGTTGGTGAATACCGGCCTTAGCAAGACCAACTACAATATATCACACCTTAATGCAGCTATCGATATCATCTAAAATGGCGCCGCGAACGGTTTGTTCAAATGTAAACATTTGCATGTGTGAAGCATCAGTTTACCGAGCTCGATAGCTGCAGTCGCGTAAGTGCGGCCAGTATCCAGTATTCGGGAGATAGTAGGTTCGAACCCCACTATCGGCAGCCCTGAAAATGGTTTTCCGTAGTTTCCCATTTTCACACCAGGCAAATCCTAGGGCTGTACCTTAATTAAGGCCACGGCCGCTTCCTTCCCACTCCTAGCCCTTCCTTGTCCCATCGTCGCCATAAGACCTATCTGTGTCAGTGCGACGTAAAGCAACTAGAAAAAAAAGAAGCATCAGTTTAGTTCTTACTGTTGGTTTGGTTTGATCAGGAGACGTTAGTGCAGTGATGTTTTTATTGAAATTTGGTTCTAAAACTAACAAGATATATTAGGACGTGTCTATCATATTTTATGCCTGGATGTGGTTTTTAAAATGTAGATGCACACCCACATTCAGACCAAGTGTACTTAGTGCATCGTGATGTTTTCGTGGTTACAAGTAATTCATTAGGGTGCATTAAAACATTCTAGGATAAATTTGTCATTAGAGAGGAAGTTTTCAGTGTTACTTGATGAGCTATTTTTTCCCGATAAGGCCAAAACTCTGTATTGGTGCCTATTCTAGTACATTTCTCAATTACTATGCATTTCGAGGTTTTAAAAGCGTGGTTAAGTGTGATAAAGCTATTTATGTTGTCTGTGAATGAAGATTATGTTCTCTTTGTGAAATTAGAGGACGAGGTATCAACTGATATACCGTCACGTAAAGTACGCCCTTACATAGTCAACGATTTTAATGTTAATTTGCTTTATAAGAACATTCATATGCCACCAGAGAATTTCAAATCGATTCTCCTATCGAGAGACAAAGATTATGTGGAGTGAAAGAGTTGTAGTATAACAGTTAGGTGAATCATTATCAGAATAATTGTTATGAGAGTGAAATTCGTGACAGGGTTATGTTTCTAATAAATTTCCTGGACGGGGTAGGCTATTATATTTAAAAGCGTATGGTAATAAAAGGGTCATTCAAATTAATGTATTTCTAAAACAAGTATTGATTTATAGGAAGAAGGATTACGGACTGGAATAATTTACCAAGGGTGCTCACTACTATATCTACACCAATTTGTTAAATTTCCAACTTCCTTGAAGTCATGAAAGACAAGACTATATAAATAATTGATTCGTAATCTGCCACTTGGACGGCAGCCCTAAATTAAGTTCATTAATGATTGACTGAATTGAATTGAACTGAATTGAATTTAAACTGCCACTAATTGAAACGCATCAGATATTCTCCCCAGGACTGTTATTTTAGAATGAAATCTTATCTTACCTATTTCCTCGACCATACTAGTTGATAGAAAAGACATATATTTTGAACTTCCCACATATTGCTTGTTTAGATATAAACATTTCTAGGTAGCACTTGCTATATAACCCAAAATAAAGTACTATTTACGTTATTATTACAACTTGGCAATTCAATACGATAATCAGAAGGTTATGTAAAACAGGCTCGCTTATATTCAACCGATGCGTCGGCCATGTTGATTTTGTATTACGGTCTGATACTATTGTAGATGGTCTTGGCCTTAGCCATTGCCCATGGTTCACTACTAGGACGTGACTGCAATAAACCAAACTACGAACCGCAGGAGAACAATAGGTGACAGAAATACTTACCATCATAATTTGTTACTCGTTCACCTAATCTGTGAATTCTAGTTTGTCATCTCTGTATTGGTCTGCATAATATTAATTACTTGGAAACTATGTCTTATTCTCACAGGATACATTCAAAAGCGTGGCCTAGGGCTGTCTGTACATTGGAACGGATGAACTAACTCCGGCGTATGTGCTTGTTGTCTGGTCCACATAATTATCAAAGCGTGCTTATTAGGGCAGATAATCTGCTCACAAGTCCTGTGAAGGGTACACTACGCTAATGGATATAAACGGACACAGAGCAGAATAATACACTTAGAAAATGTGGTAGTAAAATTACAAGAAAATATTTCGTGGGAATGCTGTACTTTGCCAAATTATATTGGTGGTGATTATTGTTTTAACAGGGTGCACAATTGGGCAAGCATCCTCCTCGTCCAAGAACAAAATTAAAGTTTCTTGTTTAACGTCCCTTCTGGTAGCTATAGTTCCAAAGGAGGTCTGAAAGTTACATATATAAGTCCGTTACACAGCAGTTCCTTAACGTTCCAGATATCAAAATAATAGACTATTACAGCAGCAGCTGCAGTAGCAGCTAAGGCAGAGCTTTGACTTTCTGAGCTCAAGTTGTCTGGTTAGATTCCGGTTCATTCTGGTGGTATTTAAATGTGTTCGAACACGACAGCCTCATGGTAGTAAATTTACTGGCAAGTAACATTCGGACACCTCGTCGTCTGCGAAAATCGTAAATGTAGTTAGTGGGTTGGAGAATTAATATTATACACCGTAATTAATGTGTTGTTATTTAGATTACTAATTACTACGTTTAAAAACCAATAAGGCAGCCTCCTAGGTAACACTACATCAATAAGTTAATTCTAATTTGTGATGTTGCAAAATCGTGCTTCGTGAAAGTGAGACATTACGATGTAGTATAGAAGAATATTTTATGCCGCTGAAACCGAAATGACTTATGTTTTGACTGTGAGAGTGCTTTTGACATCTAAAGCGATCCCCATTGATTAATAAAAGAGGTTCGCAAAATGTTTTGTGTCAAGTGAGCTGTCACATAGAGCTAAAACATGGACACTAAGAAAGAAAGATACAAAATATTTGGAAAGTTTTGAAATGTGGTTGTGGAGAAGAATGGAAAATGAAGTGGACAGATAAAGTGAGAAATGATGAAGTGCTAAGAAGAGCAGGAGGGAAGAGACACCTGGTGAAAACGACAAGGAAGATGAAAATATCCTGGTTGGGTAACATAGTACATAGAAATTGTCTTCAAGAGAGGATGATGGAGGGAAAAGTAGATGCATAAAGAGGAAAAGGAATACGGTGGGTTAGAATGTTAACAAATGTCAAACAAGGTAGAAGCTATGAACAACAAAAACAAGATGCTCAGGACAAAGAATCATAGAAAATCTCCAGCTGATACCTGTCTGAAGACAGATTCACAGTAGTAGTAGTAGAAGAAGAAGAAGAATATATATATTCCAGTTATCAAGTTGTTCTTCCTCTTGATGATCCGAAACTTTTCGTCATAACCAACTGAAATTTTGCGTGGAATATATTAATAAACCGTACTTCGTTTCCCTCAGGGCCCATCTCGACATCTAGGGTACTGCTGAACGCATATCGTGAGCCAGATTTAATCTACAATATCGTAGCTAGAACCGTTAATCCGTTGAATCCCATTATTCATAGTAACTTTCTACTTGGTTGGGATGGGATCGACTCCAATCTCTGTCAAAACTTCAAAGACTGTAAAGAAATTACTCTCGCTCTCCTTTTAAGTGCTTTCTTTTTTCAACCCCAAGGGAGTACAGTATTGACACACAGGATTTGGCCACTTCTTTCATAATCTACCTACAATTAATTACAAGTACGTATTATGTTCGCTCTTACACACTATACTTGACTTATTTCTCTCGCCCACGGTACAGGGTAACTGGCCGTCAATGTTCCAGAAACTTGACAAGAAGCAACAAGAACAGTGATGAATACTTCTCTTTAAAAATAGAGTATTATAGAGAGTAAACAATTCTACAAAATCAAATGTAGCAGACTTGGCTAAATCCACAATATTAAGACGAAATTGGAAATGACGTATGAATCATCAAAATAATATTTATGCACTGGAACGATTAATATTTTTCCTACCTTTTTCTCAGTACTTCAAAACAATTTGATAATTGACTTCATTAACGTCGTAATTCCTTTTTCTGGACTTATTTAACTACCTCGGCATAGTTTTAAGGCCGGGTGTCCTTCCTGACACCAACCCTTTGTGGAAGGATGGATTCTTTATTGCGTGTTTTATAGTGCGTTGTTACTGTACGAAGAGGAATGTTTCCACAAACATGGAACAGCCAGTCCCCGAGCCAGAGTAATTAACCATACGCAGTTAAAATCCTCGGGCGGGACGGAAATCGAACCTGGGCACTTTAAAAATTACTCCAAGGAGCCGGACAATTAATTGTAATACTTCGGAAAATAAATAGTTTAAATTGTATTTCCATTTTTGTTTCCATTGTATTTGTCCAGTTATCTAGTTGTATTTCTTCTTAAAACAAAAATCTCCACTATCAATCCCTCCTAGTGCTTCGCCTCCAAAATTCAGGCGGGCAAGCATCCTCGCGTAACTATTTTCCGGGCCACCTTTTGAGCAGTCTAAAGCGGAATAGATGGTGTAGGCCAGGGGAAGCTGCGGGTGGGAAGGGCTGCGTTTACGGTGTTGTCACATGTTGGGAGAGGGGTAAGGGGGCGCGCTTTTCATGCCACCTGTAAGCACGAGTTGCGGCAATGGTGTACCCAATGTGGAGCTGCCATACTTATCCATTAGATGTTTAGACCACGTATGTGCAGTTACTGTCATATTATGTTTAAAACAGCAGTTGCGGTATGGGACTCCAGTAATACGAATACGTTAATGCATTAATTCTTTCAAATGTGCTCACTCACAACCGGTAAGCTGTTCTATGTTATAGTGTTGGAGTACAGCTTTCAATCGTGCACCGGTTCAGTTGGCAACCGAGGCAGGTGTGACGAGGCAGTGACATTACTTCCGTTTTAGTCTGTTCAAAAGGTGACCTGGAGATCAGACTACCAAACCGCAGAATAATCGAGAGAAGTGCCTAGTCACTGAGCAAGTTGAGAATCTCCGACGGGGGGTGAGCAACATCTTCATTGTATAAGAAACTGCGTATTACTGTGTTAGAATATAACGCTGGTAATAGTGTATGAGTTCCAAGGTTATTGGGGACAGTACAAACACTCCAGTCTCCGAGTCGGAAGAGTTAAAAAACCCAAACTGGCCGGGCATCGAATCCCGTTTCCTATTAAGGGTAGGTTAGACAGGATAAGTAAAAAGTGAAATAACATAAACACATCTCGAAGTTTTGGGTTACCAATTCAGAAATCTGGAGTACGAATATGACATAATTGTATAGCAGGCCGGGAAAGTGACCATCTTGCCAATTAGCCCTGGCGCAGCTTTTCTCATAAGACCAATGCATAGCTGCCATCATTAGTCCCAACACAGTCGTCCCTGGCTCAGAAGAGTTAACATCTGTCACCCATCAGAAACTGAATCCCATTTTCGTTTTCAGAGTAGGTTATACGGGATAAATTATAATATAGTTTAATAAATAAATAAATAAATAAATAAATAAATAAATAAATAAATAAATAAATAAATAAATAAATATTTTCTGTTACTGGTATAACTTCGTACTAACAAACTGAAGGTTTTTCGGTGACGCAAGGATAGGTAAGGAGTGGGGTTGAGAAGAAAACTGCCCTGACCTTAATTAAGGTACAGTCCCAGCATTTGCCTGGTGTGGAAATGGGAAAACACGGAAACAATATTCAGGGCTGCCGTCGGTGGGATTCGAATCCACCGTCTTCCGAATGCAAGTCCACAGCTACGTGATGCTAACCACACGGCCAAATCTCTCGGTAAATAAAAATGTAAGTAATGCTAGACTCGACTAGAGGTCTTGGGTTAATAGATGTAGGATCCTGAGAAAATTTCAGTAGTGAACGGTAGCCAACTTGCTCAGTAGCCCTGTCCGAGCTCCCCAGTGTTAGTTCCATGAGAGCAATACGTACGCATTAGTCCCTGTCCTATCTCCCCAGAGTTAGTTGCATAAGAGCAATGTATACGCATTAAATCCTGGCCCAGCTTCGGCTTTTTTTTTTATACTTTACATGCTATCAACTCTAGCTCCTTTCTGCTTATTTTCCGTCTCTTTCTTCTTCAATGATGTTTTCAAATCAGCGATTGTATCGCATCTACATCATTCCCGATATCTTTGACCGCATCAGTCAAAGATAAGTCAATTTTCTATAAAAATGAAAGTCTTGTTTTGGAAACCTCAAATTCTGAATACTCTAGATAAATAATATGTCAGACAAACGGGAATTGACAAGGTCGCAGCCATGACCTTAAGATCATTTACCTGGTTTGACAATGGGAAACAATATAAAGCCATGTTCAAGGCCGCCGACGGTGGATTTGAACCTACCATCTTCCGAATGCAGTATTACAGCTACACACCCGTAAAACGCAGCCGACTCGCTGGATGGAAAAGAACATTTGCGTCCTTTGTGTAGTGGGAGATAATGAGATGTCTGGAGAATTGTTTTATATTTCTCTCTATATCTTACAAAGAACTGCTTCCAGGTAAATGTGGGAAACATGATAGCATGCAGTATTTAGTACTCCTCTTTGCCAGTGTTACATGATTTTTCTTCATGTCCTTTAACTTTCAAATTTATCTTTTTGAAAATTATTGAAGTATTAGTGAATGCCTTTGATCGTATTCTCCACGGTTTTTGATCATTCTCTAGTCAAAATAGACTCTCATTGTTTTCACATATTTTTGTTCTTTGTTTCTGATGCATTTCTAGTGAATGTTTAAATGCCTCTGAGTCTGGCTCTGTGACATATAAAAGACTATGTTTGAATGCAGGCACAGCCCATCAGAGTTTAAGAATGCGTTAATATTGGACATTCGTGTCAGTAAAGTAGTTGTAGTACGTACATTCGGTCAAAAAATGAGTACGTGGTATTCCTTGGATTTAATATTTTATCATACTTAATTTTGATTAATATGAAAATATATTTTACCTCCCATGTAGACTCAAGCTCTATCAAGACGCACAACAAAGGTTACATCTACAATTTCATTAGTTTATGAGAAGAGTGTACGTGCGAGGAACTTACACAGCAACGTGTGCTCATTCTCTTTCTTGAGAGACTGTACTTGAAGCCATTTCAGGTTAAATTCTCAAAAATCTGATGTCTCGCACAAATATCATTTGAAAGTATGCTAAACGCATGAGATGTCTGGAGAATAGTTCTATATTTCTCGCTATATCTTACAAAGAACTTCTTCCAGGTAAATGTGGGAAACATGATAGCATGCAGTACTTAGTACTCCTCTTTGCCAGTGTTACATAATTTTTCTTCATGTCCTCTAACTTTCAAATTCATCTTTTTGAATATTATTGAAAGATTATTGGAAGATTATTGAATACCTTTGATTGTATTCTCCACGGTTTTAGAACATTCTTCACTCAAAATAAAGTATTATTGTTTCTCACACATTTTTGTTCTTCGTTTCTGATACATTTCTAGTGAATGCTTGATGTTATTTATGCTGCGATTCTGATTACAATACTGTGAGGAAATTCGTTTGAGAGTATCAAACAGACACGTTTTCAAAGTTAATTATCTTCACAAGGATATTCGTTCATGAATTTTAGTAAGATTGATGCGTTGGTCGGTAACATTTTGAACGCTCACGCACTTGATTACTATATGAAAGTACTTCTAGTTTAATCTACATTGTGAAGAGAGGAGTTATTGACCATTGATTTGCATTATTGTCAAATCACTAGCGTAAATTTAAAAAAGTCTTTGATCGAACATCGGGCCGTTCGTATTAGATTTGATAGACACCTCTTCAAGTGTCTTTCTCGAATTTTAATAATCTCACTTATTGAATATTTGCATATCTGAGAAATTGAAAACGTTACCACTCACCATTTACGGTGTACCATATGAACTCGTCGATAACAGTGGCCAGACTGATTAAATACAGGAAGATCACACGAAGTAGTTTTCATTTATTTTCGTGACAGGTAATATCATTTAGAGTTAGCAACTTCACCCTGCAAGTTTCACTAATACCAAACCCCACAACTGCAGGCAAGTATACATTTAACTTGGATTTAATAAAATCTATGGTACCGTATAAAAAAGATATTCAGCACAGGTTTCAGTATTTCATTCTGATTACTTTCGAGTTTTATTTCTCACTTATTGTAGTTTCATTTATTCGTACATTTCTCTTCACCTCTTTAAATTCAAATAGAATTTTGGGGAAAAGAGTTCTTATTTTGTATCCCTTATGATAAGTTGTTCAAAGAGGCCGTCCGTCGCATTGGGAACATGCAGCTCCTACCATAGCTAAGCCGTGAATCCCTCCCCTTTGCTCTTTCAGATCCACAACTTCAATATTCAATATTTTCCTCCTCCACATTTCCGCTCTCGGATTAACTCTCTTCCAAACTCTCGGCAAATGACCTAGGTGCTTTTTTTATACGAACCTTATAATTATCCTCCCTTTCATTCGTATGCTTATAATATGATATTATATCAGTAAATTGTTCGGCTCATTGGCTGACCTTCAGTTCAGAGAGAACCGCGTTCGATTCCTCGTCGGGCCAAGGATTTTAACTGCATATAGTAAATGTCTCTGTTTCGGAGACTGTTCTTAATACACTTCTTCATTTACTCACAACCAACCACCACAGAAACGCAAAAGAGAATTTGCGTCAAGAAGGGCATCCGGCTGTAAAACTGGGTAAAGTCATTATCAGGTGCCGATCCTAAGTAATTGGAAAAAGGCCAAGAGAAAGAAGAAAAGAAGATTTTATCAGAAAATTTTCGCCCACTTCATTATCTGCTAAAGAATAGTGGAGCATTTTGGTGATAAATTATTATTATTATTATTATTATTATTATTATTATATTATTATTATTATTATTATTATTATTATTATTATTATTATTATTATTATTATTATTATTAGCCTCCGTGGCTCAGGCGGCAGTGCGCCGGCCTCTCACCGCTGGTTCCGTGGTTCAAATCCCGGTCACCCCATGTGAGATTTGTGCTGGACAAAGCAGAGGCGGGACAGGTTTTTTCTCCGGGTACTCCGGTTTTTCCTGTCATCCTTCATTCCAGTAACACTCTCCAGTATCATTTCATTCCGTCTGTCAGTCATTAATCATTGCCCCAAAGGAGTGCGACAGGCTTCGGCAGCCGGCACAATTCCTATCCTCGCCGCAAGATGGGGGGCTTCATTCATTCCATCCCTGACCCGGTCACTGACTGGAAAACAGGTTGTAGTTTTCATTTTCAAATGCTGGAAATGGACAAAGTAAAAAACGAAGATTTCAAAAATAGAATAAATTCAATGAAATCAAAAATAAATCAGTTCAACTCTGATTACGAAGTAAAACGCACCAAGTCCATAAAAATTCCCTATTTGAGAGTGCTGATTTTACTGTGTATAGTAAACAAGATGACACGTATGTAAACTGCATCGGCGTATTCGTAAGCTACTGTACTACGAGAACAAAGCTTCCGCATTTGGACACTACATTCTTTAAGAGGAAAAGGCGTTGAAGTTCATGATGGTCTTCCTAATGGAAACTTCTGGATAAATAACTGTAAAACCCTGAATGGGCAAATGCTCTCATAATGTCGTGCAATATCTCAATGGTTCGAGCAGTTCCTCGTAGATGTCCTGGCACAATCCGCTCCCGTCGTCCAGACCGCGGAGAGAATGAAACTCTTGGTCATGTGTTAGATAATGACGCAGAGGAGAATTGCTCAGGAACACCCGTAATCACAGAGAGAGAGAACAACATTAGCCTCTGCACTGAGAGAGATGAAGTGGAGAGTTTTTGAAAAAGTTCACTGTATATCTTCCATGGGGTCCAACACAAGAGCAAATATTGTTTGCCATTCACCAGAAGACTCGATCAGCTTTTATTCTTCATCCATTCGATCCAACACAAGAGCAGATATTGTTGCTATCAATCAGCAGACTCTATCAGCTGTTCTTCGAACCGGGTGGTTGATGAAGAATATGACTTACCCCAGACCAAGGAAGTTGACCGGGAAAAGAAGAGTATTTATGAGTCATACAACCCATATCTGAGTGAGAGACATAACATTCGCCCAGCAAACTGGTCCGTGATGAGTCTGCTATTTGGAAGCAGAGGCAGTGTACCTAAACATACGTGGGAAATCTTGAAAAAGCTTGGAATCCAGCAGCACACGACTTCGGAAAATATTATAGGGGACTGCTTAAAAGATTCAGTGACAAACTTAAATCATCACTTATACTACTATAATTTAGTGTTTCCTTTCTCTACAATCATTTTTAATTTTTTGGTTATCATCGCCTAAGTTGTGAAAATCCAGGATCCTTGTGGTCATTCACGGTTTGTGAACTGATGTATTTTGAAAAATATTGCACCCAAAGAGTATATGAAAGCGAAGAATCTGTCAGCAGGCTTTTTTTGCTCTTTAGAAAACTCCTTTCATAAAAATTCTTGCAAACGGCACATCCACAATCCGCTAGAATTTGAACGAACGTTAAATACACTGTATTATCATTATTATCATCATAATTATTATTATTACACATCGAGAATGTGGCTGCGCGGTTTGGGTCACTTAGCTATCAGCTTGCATTCGGAGATAGTGGGTTCGAACCCCACTGTCGGCAGCCCTGAACATGGTTTTCCGTGGATTTCGATTTGCATGCCAGGAAAATGTTGGGACTGTACCTTAATCAAGGCGACGGTTCCTTACATCCCACTCCTAGCCGTTCTTCTCCCAAATAACTTCATGCGTTGGTCTACGAAACAAAAAAGAATGCGAATTAAACAGTGAGGACAAATGATTTTCATAGTTCATATATTCACCTTCATATGTAAGCAGTTATTTACCACGTCGTTAGCACATCCGCTCCGCGCCACTGCTGCAAATGCAAGCGGGCAGCACCCAGTACTCTTCCTCCGTTCACTTCTCACACTTCGAAGGAACGATTGATTTCTGAGCAACAGTTTACTACCGGAGAATACCGGAAGTGGCGCTGCACTAGCGTTACTGATGGCAAAGAGGAGCAAGTGCTCCACTCCCTGCAATACACTTAATCCAACCCCGCACTGAGTGTATCCTACACAGGAACAGAATTTTCTAGTACACCACCTCCTCTTATTTCCCTAAACAGGTTCAACATTGTTGTCCATCCCGTCAAACCTGTCATCATAATGGAAAACGACCGTAGGATTTTGAAATGGAAGGGTCCTGGACATTTAGGTATATTCGGGTACCGTTGAAGATAATGTTTCAGCAATTTCTCGTTTGAAGTATAGCTGTGAAATATCTGATCCATTGTCTCTACTAAGAATCCATGCATTGCAAATTAGCGTGTCTGCAAAAGTTCCGAACACCCCACTGAACTGTGTATTCAGTTGTTGCTGAGACTTTCAATGATTTTTGATATCTGAAAATAATCCTGTATAGAACGAATTATTCTGAATCTCCGATGTACCTCAATACCTCAGGCAATGATTTGCGTGTTGAATCTACATTTTTCTATGCTTTCTTTCCTTTTATATTATGAATAATAATAATATTGGCTTTACGTTCTACTAACTACTTTTATAGTTTTCGGAGACGACGAGGTGCCGGAATTTAGTCCCGCAGAAGTTCTACGTACCAGCAAATCTACCGACATGAGGCTGACGTATTTGAGAACCTTCAAAAATCACCGGACTGAACCAGGATCGAACCTGCCAAGTTGGGGTCAGAAGCCCAGCGCCTCAACCGTCTGAGCCACTCAGCCCCACTATTATTATTATTATTATTATTATTATTATTATTATTATTATTATTATTATTATTATTTACATATTTTACGCCCACATTGGAGCACTTAAATCAATACATTTGAGTTAATTTCTTCTTTTTCTTCTCCCAGAACTTTCTCATCCTCTCCGACCTGGAAGCCCTTTGTGTGTCCGATAGAGTATATTGTTTCCGTTCCACTGTTTTTAGTTTGAGACTAATGCTTTTTTTCCTTCAAAATCTTCTTCTCTTTTCTGGCTTTGATTTGTTGCCGAGTTATACCCAATTCTTTCAAATCATCCTGAAATTCTTCGAACCAATGATTATTGATTTTATTTTTCAAAAGGTAATCAAATAGTTGTTTCAATATCCTGGTGTCTGGTAATCTTGATATGTGACAGCAAAAGGAAATTCTTCTTTTACGCATTGTAGATATTGTTGATTCACATTCACGATAGACAATGTTGTTAGGCAACAATCTCCACTGTCTATCAACTTGGTGTTTTTTATTAATAATTGTTCTAAGAATTCTTCTATCAGTTTTCTGCAATTTGTCTGTTGTAGATTTTACATTTAATTTGAATAAAGTTTCACTAGCATACGTTTCCTCTGGTTTAACTATGGAATTATAGTGTTTCAGCTTAGCGTTTATCGAAAGAGATTTTTTTAATAGGTTGGCCAGGTAAGTCTTCATGCTTGTTTAAATTTAGTTGTTCTGTGTTCTATTGCTTCTTTTTCATTTGAGTTCCATGTTATTATTTCCCCAAGATATTTGAATTTCTGAACAATGTTAATCTCTTTATTACTGTTCAGTTGAATAACTGGTAAATCAACTTTAAAAGTTGGCATCATTTCTGTTTTTTCAAATGAAATTTGTAATCCCATTTTTTTGGCTATAATTTCTAGTTGTTCAATTTGAAATTTAGTCTCTTCTATTGTATTTGCAAGTAATGCTAAATCGTCCGCAAAAGCAAGGCAGTTGAGTTTAATACTTCTACCGATCTTGATAGTTGGATGGCATTTCTTGTTCCATTCACGCATAACCTTCTCCAATGCACAATTAAATAACTGGTGAAATTCCGTCTCCTTGTCGAAGTACAGTTCTTATAATGAATGATTATGATAATTCACCTCTAAATTTAACTTTTGCCTTCGTATTTTTAAAAGTCGTACTAATGAGGTTAACACGTTTTTGGTGTAAGCCAAATGTTTTAAGGATTTTTAATAATGATTCACGATGAATACTGTCGTATGCTTTTCTTAAATCTACAAACGTGATGACTAGACCCTTACTTCAAACTCTTTGGTGCTTCATTATCCATTTTAAACTAATGATTTGATCTGGACAGCTTCTACCTGGTCGAAATCCTCCCTGATATCCTCCAAGTTCTTTGGTCGAGTTGCTCTTGGATTCTTGTGTACATAATCTTGGATAAAATCTTATATGTAATATCAAGCAAGGATATCCCCCGATAATTATTTGGATCGGAGCTATCACCTTTCTTATGCAGCGGGTGGATTATCGCTGTATTCCATTCCTCGGGAAGCTTCTCCGTGTTCCAAATATCAATGATGTACACTGCCTGACAGAGCAAATGCAACACCAAGAAGGAGTGGTCAGAACTTTATGCCAATTGCAGGGTAGACTGACGTCACTGAGGTATGCTCATGATGTGAAATGCGCCGCTGTGCTGCGCACGTAGCGAACGATAAATGGGACACGGCGTTGGCGAATGGCCCACTTCGTACCGTGATTTCTCAGCCGACAGTCATTGTAGAACGTGTTGTCGTGTGCCACAGGACACGTGTATAGCTAAGAATGCCAGGCCGCCGTCAACGGAGGCATTTCCAGCAGACAGACGACTTTACGAGGGGTATGGTGATCGGGCTGAGAAGGGCAGGTTGGTCGCTTCGTCAAATCGCAGCCGATACCCATAGGGATGTGTCCACGGTGCAGCGCCTGTGGTGAAGATGGTTGGCGCAGGGACATGTGGCACGTGCGAGGGGTCCAGGCGCAGCCCGAGTGACGTCAGCACGCGAGGATCGGCGCATCCGCCGCCAAGCGGTGGCAGCCCCGCACGCCACGTCAACACGTCAACCGCCATTCTTCAGCATGTGCAAGACACCCTGGCTGTTCCAATATCGACCAGAACAATTTCCCGTCGATTGGTTGAAGGAGGCCTGCACTCAGAAGACTACCATTGACTCCACAGCATAGACGTGCACGCCTGGCATGGTGCCGGGCTAGAGCGACTTGGATGAGGGAATGGCGGAACGTCGTGTTCTCCGATGAGTCCCGCTTCTGTTCTGTCAGTGATAGTCACCGCAGACGAGGGTGGCGTCGGCGTGGAGAAAGGTCAAATCCGGCAGTAACTCTGGAGCGCCCTACCGCTAGACAACGCGGCATCATGGTTTGGAGCGCTATTGTGTACGATTCCACGTCACCTCTAGTGCGTATTCAAGGCACGTTAAATGCCCACCGCTACGTGCAGCATGTGCTGCGGCCGGTGGCACTCCCGTACCTTCAGGGGCTGCCCAATGCTCTGTTTCAGCAGGATAATGCCCGCCCACACACTGCTCGCATCTCCCAACAGGCTCTACGAGGTGTACAGATGCTTCCGTGGCCAGCGTACTCTCCGGATCTCTCACCAATCGAACACGTGTGGGATCTCATTGGACGCCGTTTGCAAACTCTGCCCCAGCCTCGTACGGACGACCAACTGTGGCAAATGGCTGACAGAGAATGGAGAACCATCCCTCAGGACACCATACGCACTCTAATTGACTCTGTACCTCGACGTGTTTCTGCGTGCATCGCCGCTCGCGGTGGTCCTACATCCTACTGAGTCGATGCCGTGCGCATTGTATAACCTGCATATCGGTTTGAAATAAACATCAATTATTCGTCCGTGCCGTCTCTGTTTTTTCCCCAACTTTCATCCCTTTCGAACCACTCCTTCTTGGTGTTGCATTTGCTCTGTCAGTCAGTGTATTTATGTAGGTTTTGAATAGTCTGATCATTAGCATTCTTCCATATTTCTGCTTTTATTTGATTCTCTCCTACTGCTTTGCAGTTTTTAAGTAGATTAATTGCTGTTTTCACTTCATTGTAAACTGGTTGTCTAATCTTTTGTAATGGAGTTTTACTTTTTGGGTGAGGGTCAAATTCTAAAAGTTCCACAGGATCCTCACAATTAAGTAACTCTTTAAAGTATTCTGCAAGGATGTTAGCATTATCTCGATTATTGTGTGCCATTTTTCCATTTTTATTTCTTAACATAAGTGTGGGAGGGGTAAACTTAGATTGATATTGCTTGAATGTTTTGTAATAGTCTCTTGTTTTATGTTGATTGAATGTTTCCTCCATAGAGCTAAGCATTTCCTTTTGATAATTTCTTTTAATTGTCCTAATTTCTTTAGTGTTTCTTCTGGCATTAATTAGTTCTTCTCGAGATTTTTCTGTTTTCTTCTGTTGATCATATAACCATGCCTTGTGCCTTACTTGAATTGCTTTGTCACATTCCCCTTTCCACCACGCATGTTTCTTTCTCCTTTTAATTGGAGCGATTTCTTCAGCTATGGTTTTAAGTTTGTAGATCATCTTCTCTAATTTGTCATTTAAAGGTGTTTTGGATCTCTCTAAATATATTTTATCACTTATTAAGTAACTGCGATCATAATTTCTCCTTGCTTTGAGATGATTACGTTTGTGTTTCCTTTTTGGTGTTAACTTGATTTTTATTTTTGACATATAATGATCCGAGTCAATGTCTACCCCACGGAGGACTCGGACATTATAAATTTCTTTATGATAATCTTTATCCATAGCAACATGATCAATCTGAAAGTCTCCCAATTTTACGTTAGGGCATTTCCATGTCATGGTCGCTTCATGAATCTGGTGGTTTCCAAAATGAGTCCCTGATGTGCACAAAGTTCAATTAATCTTGGGCCATTTTTGTTCGTTAATTTATGAGCTGGTCATTTTCCTACAACTGTGCGATACTTCTTTCCTCTGCCTATTTTAGCATGGAAATCTCCAAGTAAGATTTTTACATGCTCATCATGGATCCTCGATAATATGTAATATGAATTATACTTACGAATTACGTGGTAATTGTGTTGTAATAATTTGCTTCCTTTCTTACAATTTGCTTTACGTCACGCCAACACGGACAGGTCTTACGGCGAAAATTGAATAGGAGTGGGGAGGAAGTGACTGTGGCCCTAATTATGGTACAGCCGCAGCATTTTCCGGGTGTGAAAATGGAAAACCACGGAAAATCATTTTCTGGGCTGCCGACAGTGGGGTTCGAACCCACTGCCTCCCAAATGTAAGCTGATGGTTACGTGACCCAAACCGCACAGCCACTTTCTCCGTGTGTAATAATAATAACAATAATAATAATAATAATAATAATAATAATAATAATAAAGTGTAATCAACGTTCGTTCAAATTCTAACGGATCGTGGATGCGCTTTTTGTGAGAATTTTTATGAAATGAGTTCCCTAGCGAGCAGAAAAGAAGCCTACCGACAGATTTTTCGCTTTTATATACTCTTAAACGCAAACTTACGGGTCCGGGTTTCAGTCCCGAAAACCTGAGTGATTTTTGAATGTTTATTTTACTGAACTGTTCATTCATGAAAAGAATAGGATTTACGTATTGATTGTTTCTGTAGAAAATTCATAGACAGTGTATACTTCGAATACAACTTCACACTTATTATACTCATTTGAAATGTTATAATTCGTGTTCTATTCTAAAAGGGGTTATTAAATACTTTACTTGAGTAAAGAAATTTTAGTTCACTGATCGGATACTTTGAACTTATATCCGACATTATATTGCCTTACAATGCATCTTGGATAATATAATTGACTTTCATTTCTAGATACGGTAACAAAATCCTTTTGTCCACTAATGGGATTTGTGTGTTGATTGCTAGGCTAAGCGTAAAGCTCTGAGCTTCTGAGCTCAAGTTAAAGGGTTCGATCCGGCTCAGTTCTGTGGTATTAGGAGATGCTCAAATATTTCAGCTATATAACGGTAGATTTACTAAGACGTAAAATAATTCCTGCGGGTCAAAATTCTTGCGCCTTGGAATCTCCGAAAACCATAACAATTGTTAGTTGGACGTAAAATCATTATTATTATTTTTGTTATTATTATTATTATTATTATTATTATTATTATTATTATTATTATTATTATTATTATGGACGTAAATTTACTCTCATTATCCTCTATAAAATGCCTTCCTTTGCTTCGTTTCCAGTGGTTGGTCCAAGTTTCTGGGCTTGCTTTTTGCCGAGATGTATCATTGGACCGCAAAGAAACATAATGCTCATGCAGGTAAGTAAATTCAGGCATGTAGTGTAACCTCCAAAGTTTTTAAATATTACTCTCGGTAAGTAATTTGAATAATTAGACAGTAGTCCAGTATCACTCGCAATTCTAAGTTCTGCTAGTAAAAGAAAATAGTCAAACACATGTAAGTCACTTGGACTGTTTCTGTGAGACCAAAGAGTAGTTAGTATCAACATTCACACAAAATAATGCACAAAAGGCGATCCAGAAGTTAATGAGTGTCCTTAGATGACGGTGTAGTCATTTAATAGAGAATGTCAAATCCATATTATATAAATATGCATGAGGATAGTTACTTTTCTCCTTGAAAATTGCAAACAAAAGGAAAGTTACATTTATTCTGGATACATTCAATGAACTTCATGTAAATATTTAATTAATGATAGGTGTTATAGTATTTCCTATGATTTCCTGACGTTTATAGAAACAGCAGGAGAAACTACGATACTTCGCACATTTCTTATGGATGTTCAGTCTCAAACGATACTGGAATACGGGGAAATTAGGGTATGCATGAAAGTGACTTTTTAAACTCATAAAAATGAGGTTTATAGAATTTTTCCAGGAATGTACGACAATATGTATGTTAAATCGTTACAATACCCTGGACTACAATGTGCACTAACAAGGAAGTATGGTACTATTGCAAGCTGAAGTAGTTCTCTCAGCTATCCTGCTCCTTTATTTTGGTGTGTCAAACAATTGCAAGCATGGGACGCACAAGCGCACATTATATCTGTAGAAAGCTGTTCGTGCGACACAACGTCCTCTCTTGTTCCCTGGAAGGTTGATAATGTAGTGTTATATTCCGTTGTATCTAAGGGAACTCCGCTGCAAGTGGAACTCTCCGTGGAGATGGACGGACGACCTGTGGCTTTTGAAGACTTCTGTACGCTCTATGTTGGTACAAGTAATAGATCATTTGAATTCAAGTTGCGTGTTGGTTGATTCTGCCTTCTACAATGTGCCTTCACTCCTTCCATGAGTTTTGGATTGAAACATCCAAGAGCCAAGAACAGAGGGACCACCGCTACTTCTTCCCGGGAATGCTAACTATAAATCTCTTGATATTTTGGTGCACGACATCTGTTCCTAATTTTATCCGGAAAAAGGTGGTTTAACCCTTTTAAAGCCAGGCAGTAGTGGTTGCGCTAAGAATGCAAAAACAATTTTAACGGAAATGCACACACTAAGGAAAAAATATTCTCCTACTTACATCTTTGGAGGTAAATCCCTGTTCTTTTCTTCCAAAGCACACGGGTGAATGGATAACATGCGAATGTGATTGTAATTGCAAAAGAGTTTCATTTTCTTCATTTAAAAGTGCATGATTTTTTAAAAATGTTAAATTTCAAAATTTGACCTAATTTTTACATTTACAGTGTATCGTTTACCATGGGTATGATACCATTGTGAGAGTATTCAGATAATTTTTAATTTAAAAAACAAAGTTTTACCCAACTCTGAGTAGTAATTTTTGAGAATTACGGAGTTTTACAAAATTATGCACTCGCAGATTAAATACACAATAACCTCTTCTTTATTTCGAACACTTGTCAGTCTATTAATTATTCCCTAACGGATCGCTTAAAGTTAAAACATTGGGTATTTTAATAATAATGTTTTATATACTTATTCATCCATACACTAATGGAAGTAAATAAACAAACGGGATAATAAGCAAGTGACAGGATGCGGCAGAGAGCAGGGTTACCTCGCGCGAAACTTAAAATGCGACAAAAGAAAGCTTTTATAAATCTTCACTGATATCGATACCGCATGTCATCGACATTTCCAGAAAGTAAAGTTTCAATATTTCCGGCAGTGTTACTTATGCTGCTATCGTGCAGCAGAAATTGAAGAAGATACATGCGAAAGAAAAAGTGGCCAACAGATCGGACCCCGGAAATTGTAACAGAAGCTCGCATGACTGATCCGCCTGGCACTATAAGAGTTCCAATACGTAATGTTTCTTTTCATTCTTTTACGTCCTTGAGTCTGTGGAAGCGCAGATTTCGAACTGGTTGAATATCCTCCATCCTTATTTATACAAAACTTCGCCCTTAGGCCTATAATGTGTGAATCTGTATCTTCTAAGCCGTCGTATCCACCCATTCTACTCTTACTTGAGAAAACCACCTCAGGTGCGACTTTCAGTTGCATACCACTTAGGTTGTCAATCATTCCTCCATCCTCTTCATCTGAAAAATCCTCATCGGATACGATATTGGTCTCCGGAGGTTCTATAATTATCATCTAACAGGCTCTTAATCATTTTCTAGTTCTGCAAGGATCTCGTGATCCGTCAAATCCCTGCAGAAAGTAGAGCGCATTGCTTCCATTAGTGACATCATGAAGACCTTGAGTTACCATACTGTAACGCAAATACATATGGCCATCTACGACGCAGATTTTAAAATATCATTCCTTGGTACCGTCACACACCAAAACTTATATTCCTGTTGCGAAGGGACATCGAAAAGCAACTCATTTTACCTTACAGCGCCCTGCATTGTACATGCCCAACAGTATGTAGTGAACTGTCAGGCTTCTAGCAACGCTATGAATGAATGAAAGACTACCTCACTGTCTGTTATGTATTCAAACTTGTGACTATCAGCAACCTTTCAAAACCAGTAGTTCTAAAAGTGATTCAACAATGCAGGTTAAGTAGCATTTAAACACACTGTTGTAATTCCTTACCGCATGATAACGCTAGGCTTCGGTGGGTTTCAAGTAAAGAAAATTTGGTACAATATCACCACTCAACCATGAATTGGAACGGGGATGAAGTGGTGGTGGTGGTGGTTATGTACAACTGGTGGGCAACGGGCGTGCATGCCAGTGGTTACAAATGTTCTCTGTGCATTAATAATAGTTTTGTTGGTAAACAGTTTCGTGACATACTCGATAAGTGCAACAGTGCATTCAGATAAGTCTTCTGGCGATTTGAGGGAGATTCACCTATAGGAAAAACTGCCGGTAAGTGAGAGATGTTCCTATAGGTGTGTCACTTGTTGAGGCTGGCAGTAGGACGGCAATGTAGTGATGGGGAGGGCAGAGTTGTCACGCTGCCTATCGCTGGACAGCTACTGTGGTCCTTAACTGTTGCGTTAATTGGAGAAGTGAGTTGAACCCCGGACCTCAGCAGTGTACAAAGTGTGAAGCAGTGGACGTCGTAATCAACAATTTGAGAATTGTAGCAGTTCTTTCGTCAAGTAGTCACAGGGAATGTGCGAACATTTCAACTTATGAGTACAGGAAATTAGAGAAGATGAGGGGAGGAGGGGGTGTGTTGAACGAGGACTTTTTCGCATTACCAAATGCCGCCATTTACGAACTCTTTCCTTCTTTTCCAATACCACTGACGTTACCGGTGACTCTGTGAATACTGTAGCTACAGTTGTAAAAATGTTAATAATAATCTGACTCTTTCTACTTTTAAAGCACGCAGCATTTTGCGTCCAGGTAGAAAATAACATATGCACACTTCGCTCGCAAGCCTAAATCCCACTGTCGTGTGTATCAGTGAAACAAGGCTTTCAGACACAATTTATGACTTAGAAGTGCTACTGAATTATTTTTTCCTGTTTCGTAAGGACCAGCCCCTAAGCACAGGAGGCAGAATTATTATTGCTGCAAAACAGGAGTGCTGAAGCCGTGTGGGTGGAAAAGGTGTGATAGTAATAAATTGCTCATCGGGTCAGTGTATCGTGCTCCGAATTCCTCGTAGACGATGAACAATGCCTTGCTCTCCTCTCTGGATCGTGTGCAAAAAGTACAGGATAATTAAGACGCAATTTATATTGCCAGTGACTTCATTCTCGAAATCACGTGGGCTAGAAATGCTGCCCCTGTGCCAAACAATTCTCTTGCCAATAGTTTTCTCTCCGCCTTCCATGACATTTTCCTCGCATCAGTTAATGTTTGAAGCTACCCACATTACTCAAAATTCTCGTTCCTCAAGAAATAGCCGACACATTTAAGAGTAAATTTAAAAATAATTTCACCACAGCTGACAAGGACGAATACATGTTTACCACAAGGTCAACCCCTCCTTTTCCATCCCTAATTAGCTCTAATTCACCACTAACGAGGTCGCAGCAAGTCTTCGGAGAACTAGACCACATGCGGCGAAACAACGAGCTATATTATACTACAAAGACTGGCTGGGCCCAAGGTTAGGGCTGACTAAGATATATATACGCACATCAGGAGACGAATGTTACTTATGGAGCCGCCATTTTGGGACTCAATGTGGGCATTCCCTGCAGCATTTCCATGTTCCATATAGGTGGGTTTCGGATTTAAAAAAATGATTTAACAATACAAAAAAAGCTGCTAAAATTAGTTTTATTTGGCTCGGATTACATGTAATTAATAGTTTTCCTGTAACCTATGAATCGTGATATAATTATATAATATCTCTCTATTATGTCATCCATAAGAACACGGGTTTCATAAACTGTGAACAGTTGCAATGAAATTAAAAACAAAATGATAATTTTGTCATACAGTCTTTCAGCCAGTAGGCCTAATTTAGGGTAGCTAAGCATGAACAACGCAATATAATGCTCAAAGAAGTGTGGCGGTTAAAATTAAATAATAATAATTGTTACCGTGGTTTAGTGGATCAACAGAGGTGAAGGAGGGTGCCGGGGTGAATGGGTCTTACTACCAAAATCAAAGTTAATTTAAAACTGTAACAAGGTTATATTTTCTCTTCTTCTTCTTCTTCTTCTTCTTTTTGAACAACAAGAAACAATGCAATAGGTACAAGTAGCAAAAATTAACTTTAGGAAAGATAAGATTGGTGGTATAAACAGAACTTGGGTTTCAAGCCCTCCCTTTACATTTTCTGAGCTTTCAGCTCACAAACACATATTTACCAAAGGGCAGAAAACCCCTAATACCCGGAGCACTTGCTCCCAACTTTTAACCTCAAGCCTCCCAGAGGCACTTAACACACTGGAAAAGAGCTAACACGCTCTCAGTTTTTCACGCCTATTCCAGGCAATATCAGACTTTACCACAAAAATGACACGGGGGTATCTTGTACCCAATCTACTGGGCCTTAGCAGGAAAAGAACAGCTTAAGTAAATAGCCCGGAATACCAAAAAGAATGGAGGCGTATACTTGCACTCCTAAATACACATTTTAAAACCTAACAGCCACTAGGTCGATGAAACTATGGAAGTGACTCTTATAAGGACGAAATTTAAAACATTGAGGAAAACAAGAAAATCAGTTACCAAAACGTAGTCACCTCAAACCAATATGAAGGGGAGCTCGAGAGGGTAAATCACTCTCTATCCCCGAATTACAGTTACCAATTTACTTAAGTTTTTACATAAACTGGTAGAAATTTACATATTTGTAAAGATGGGTTACATGGTAAAGGTTTAGGACCTTTCCCGCGGGTTAAACTGCTGAGCTAGCAAGAAATAAAGATGTTAAGCGGCCATTACCTTACTGAAGAACTGCTGCCTGAAGAAAGAGGCGCCTCCTGCCTCCTGCTACACGTCCATACACAGGGTTAGATGTTGAACAAGTGGCCGAGAGACAAGAAAACCAGCAGTTTTTATACCCTCGGGGAAGGTTCGAGACCTTTCATGAATAATTAAGACACACCCACAGGCTTTTATTGGGTAGCTTAAAGTTACACATCAAAATCGAAGAAGAAAGACACGACTGGTCGAAAATTAATTGCAGAAATTCTGGATTAGCTAAGTTCAAAACTGGCGGAAGGAAAGATTAATATTGCCAACCCACAAATGAAAGAACGAAATTAAGTAAGGACAAAAACTTATGAGTACAAAATTTCTCCAAGAAAGTTCCTTCACTTCGCACCAGGGTGCATGATCACAGTTTCTTAGTAGAGACATCTATAAGAGAATGTCCACACTTCTTGATAAATAGTAAACAAAAACAAGTCGAAATTCACAGAGTGACATCTTCAGAGGAAAGGTTTAAGTAGGTCTAGTACCAAGTTCAGTGTTTCTCCAGTAGAGGAGTTCTAATTGGCGCAAGATTTAAACGTGCGGCGTAGAGGTGTACCACCCACTACAATAATAATAATAATAATAATAATAATAATAATAATAATAATAATAATAATAATAATAATAATAATAATAATGTCGGTTTTAACGTCCCACTAACTACATTTAAGGTTTCCGGAGACGACAAGTTGCCCGAATTTAGTCGCAAAGGAGTTCCATTACGTGCCAATAAATCTACCGACACCTGGCTGACGTATTTGAGCACCTTCAAATATCACCGGACTGAGCCAGGATCGAACCTGTCAAGTAGATATTAGAAGTTCAGAGCCTTAGCCATCTTAGCCACTCAGCCCGGCTAATAAAATAAAATTATTGCATATACCTTAAAGCCTAAAACAACATTATTACAATAAATATTCCAGCCAGCAATTTAAGCTACATTCCTAGTAACAGGAAAATATGCCAATATTAGAAAACTGCGATACCTTATAATAGCGTGTTCGCCTCCGTAGCGTAGTGGTTACTAATATTAGCTTCCATCCTTGGGGCCCAGGTTCGATTCCGCTATTGCCAGAAATTTAAAAATACGGCAGGAGGGCTGGTATGTGGTTGAAATGGTACATGCAGCTCACCTCCACTGGGGGTTTGCCAGGAAAAAGAACTGTACCACTACGGGATGAGGACACCTAAACAATTTTCTTCTCAATGAGATGCATTTTATATAATGGAACAAATTTTTAATTACACCTGCAATTCTGTGCGGTATGTTTATTTTAGACTAATGGCCCTTTCACGCTGCAAAATTTATCCGATACAAAACTCTCTTATGATTAAGATTTATGAGTAGGACTACAACTTTCTGAGTAATAATTAAAATATTTTTCAATTAACATAATGATACCATTTATTTTACCAGTTTTATTTCCTTTTGAAGACCGTTCTCTTTCCTTTGGGGCATTTCTGACACGCGAGAAAGATTTTACGGGATTAGAAACGTCGAAGAGTGTAGGGATGGCATTCCATTTTAAGATAGCAGCTTTCTTCCATCTGCTCTGTCCGGCTCACATGAACTCCGCAACTTGCCCAGAACATTCCTTGTCGCCAGTAAAGGAACTGCACAACCAGCAGCAGTTCTGTGATTTACTTTAGCCACAACTCGCAACACATCAGTAAGCCATATAATGACGAGCTTAAGTTGTAAGTACTTTTATTCAGAAGATATTTTTAAGCTAATGATAACATTTAAACTTTATACGAATTATATTTCAAAAACTGCAGTCAGTCCACTTCACCATTTTACCACTGCACGATTTCTTCTGAATGTCGTTCTTTGGTTTTCTTGTCAGTTTTTGGTATGGAACCGTAGCAAACACTATTTAGACGAATGTAAGAGTCTGTTTGTGCTCTTCAAAAGATATGACATGGGTGTGATTTCCTGCGTGCTTAGACAAAACATGGTCATTCCCCAGTGTTATAAGTTCGGCATTACAGTTCTCCTTCTTCGAGCATCTCCAACCCTGATCACCAGTAGATTTCACTTTCCTATAATATCTGAATGTAAAGTTAAAAAAGTAGGAGTGTCTGACCCCCCGTTCACTTATACATTACTTTTACACCTTTCTCCAGTTTTTTTTTTTGCTAGGGGCTTTACGTCGCACCGACAGATAGGTCTTATGGCGACGATGGGATAGGAAAGGCCTAGGAGTTGGAAGGAAGCGGCCGTGGCCTTAATTAAAGTACAGCCCCAGCATTTGCCTGGTGTGACAATGGGAAACCACGGAAAACCATCTTCAGGGCTGCCGATAGTGGGATTCGAACCTACTATCTCCCGGATGCAAGCTCACAGCCGCGCGCCTCTACGCGCACGGCCAACTCGCCCGGTTTTCTCCAGCTTCAGTATCACTGTCTTAATCGTCTAAAAGCACTACTACTACGCTCTTCTCACTCGCCAGGTACAAGCTAGACGGACGCACTTGTTTTTCTACCTAAAGGGCAAGTTGCGAAATTCGGGTAGGGGGATTAGTGGACACTTCCTCGACATTCTCTGAATTGCGGAGTTCGTGTCCGTCCGCTCCCTTCACTTCAAACTGACATTCCTCAACTTGAAGCTGCAGAAAAAGATTATAACCAAGATATGGTCATTAAAAATAGTTTGATAGATAAGCTTACTAAAAAAGCAAAACACTTGGTGATTATTACTTCATTCCTTCAGTCGAGCTTAAGCAAGCAGTGAAAGCGAATGTGTTAAGTGGTTAGTGCCGAGACATGATTTCAGTTGAGCAATATCGACCGGCCATTGGAAGATGGCGTAGGAGTTTCAAGAGAAAAGCAACAAGGAAAATGGAGTGGAATGGTGATTTGGTAAGTATGAGAGAGGTGGCAATGGTGGCAGCTGTGGTGGCAGTTCTACTAGTTATTGGGGGCGTGGAATTGAATCCCAGCCTGAATACAAGTGGTAACATCAGTTGCTATGATATCGAAACCATTAAGGAGGTGGTTAACGAGGTGTGTCAAATGGACCAAATCAAGGAAATGATACGAGATCAATCGAAAGAGTTAGATAACATGAAGAGGTGGACTCAAGAAAAAATGGGTGAGAAAATGTCCAAGGTGGGAAGTTATGAAGAAGAAATAGTGCTACTGAGGAAGAAGGTAAAAAACCTGGAAGAGGAGGTGGTTTAATTGAAGAAAGAGGAATAAATCAGTAGCCAGGAACGTACGAGGAAATGTATATTTGTCTACGGTGTCCAAGAGGGAGCGAAGAAGAATAAAGTGGACTTAGTGTACAAAGTGGTACAGGTGATCCAAAGTAAAATGGAGTTTAACTTCAGTGAAGTGGACATTGACGATGTAGAAAGGGTAGGGAAATTGAGAGGTTATAGGCCAATTAAGGTCAGGTTGTTATCTATGTACCTTGATGGTCGATATTGTGGTGAGAAACGCTTGGAATTTGCAAGGTGAGAAAGTATAGGTGAAAAGAGACATGGGGAGTGAAGGTAGTAAGAGCTTTAGTATTTCAAGAAAGCATCTAGTGAAAGCCAATCACCAAGGACTGAGAGGACACATCAGAGGCCAGCAGCTAGTTGTGACAAATGGAAGATGGGTTTGAAATTGGTCAGTGGCTAAGCTACAGGAAATTGATGAAAGGCTTAAACAGGAAGAGTGTATGGTGACGAGGCAAGGTGAAAGAAAGGTCGCAGAGCGAACGGAGGGACAAGACGAGACAAGAGGCGGCCGCATGGTAGAAGACAGAGTCCAGGGCAGCTCAGGAACGGAAACGAGAAGTTAGCAGGTTTTAGTGGAGGGAGAAACTGGAGAATCCGCAAGTACCGTCGACAGTGTGCACGTGCATGGAAAAGGTGAAGGTGCGCGAGAAGAAACAAAAAGAAGAGAGGCCTTGGGCAAAGGGAGAAGCCTGAGTTCAAGGGACCTGTGGGGAAAGGAAACTGAAGGTTTGGTGGAAAAGGCGGATAACGAGCGTCACAAATTGTATAAAAAGTGTAGAATGTAAGTGTAAAGCGATAGGGCCGTAATAATAAAAATAAATCAAGTAATGTGGCAGAGGGGAGTAAAAATAAGAGGGAAGGTGGTGATGCAGGGGAGGATATGTTATAACTAGATTGGAAGATAGGTTTTGTAAATATTGAAGGATTGTTAAGTAATATGAGTGATAGAGAAGTAATAAAATTTGTAGAAAACTTGGATATTGTGGCGCTTTTAGAGACGTGGATAGAAATAGGGAAGGTGTTAACATGAAGGGGGTTTGTGGTCAAGTACATAATAAAAGGAAAACAGCGGACGAAGGGCAACACGCTGGGGGGTATAGTTGTTTTAATAAAGGAAGGAATTAGTGAATTAGTTGAAGACATTGAAAATGAGCTGGAAGACGTGGCCTGGATCAGGCTCAATATGGGGGTGAGAGAGTGAGAGAGAAGGTGTGCTTGGATTTTGTGTACTGTCACCCCAAGGGCTCACCATACACTGGTGAAATTTTTTTTGAGGATTTATTATTGGAAATAAGTGTCATTTTGGGCGTAAATGTGAAGAGGATGGTATGTTGTTATTCGGTGACTGGAATGCTAGGATAAGCGACCTTTGTCCAACATATAGCAAAGAGGATAAGTTGATGATGAGGGGAATAAGATGTAGTTAAGATAAAGAAAGGAATAGTTATGGGTTAAAACTGTTAGAATGATGTGCCGCAGGAAATTTTTATATTTTGAACGGCTGGTGGAAAGGGGATAGGAAAGGGAAGCTGGCGTATATTACATCACAGGATGGAAGTGTTATTTTAGTGCTATTTGTTCGGGGCGTCGACCTATAGAGATCTTTTGCCCCTACTTGCAACATGGGATATTAACCTGCCTGTAATTGGAATGGAGGAAGTGTAGAGTGTTGAATGTGAGGAAAGGAAAGTTAAGGCCGACACAAACGCCCAGTCCCCAGGCCAGGGATATTAATCGCAAACAATTAAAAACCCCTGACCCAGCCGGGTATCGAACCCGGGGCCGCCGGATGACAGGCGGACGCGTTGCCACCTACATCGCGGGGCCGGACTGGAAGTGTTAAAGATTTAGTAATTAGTTCGGAAGACATGTAGGAGAGAATTAAGAGGATAGAAATAGGGGACTGGGTTGAATTCCATCATTCCCCGGTTTATGTGAAGCTGGAAAGAAGTGTGTGTGTGAGAGAGAGAAAGAGGAAAGATAGCAAAGGAAGAGTGTTGAGAAGGGTAGAATATATATTAAACATAAGTAGTCAGAACATGGAAAACCGGATTTTGATAATTTTGTAGAAAATGAATTACAGTTAATCAAGTGTGGATGGGAGGTAGCTTTAAGGGAAGGTAATGTTGACAGAGCGCTGGAATTAATTGAATATCCAATTAAGAGGGTATCTCAGATAGCTAGATGTAAGAATGAAAGAAGGGAGGGGAAGACGGGTGGTATAATAAAGTAAAGAAATGAGGAAAGTAGTCATGAGGGTTCTAAAAGAATATAGAAAGCAGGGAGGGACTGCAAAAAGAGAAGAGTTTTGTAAATTAAGGAAATAATACAAGCTTAAAATTGCAGAGAGGAACAAATTGTGGTTGAGAGAACAACCAGAGGCAATAAATTGGGAGTGTACTACGAATTAGCCTGAAAGGGTATGGGATAGAATAAATAAAATTAATAAGGGGAAGAGGGTTGGCAAACTGAATATTGACTATGATTCATGGGTGGACTACTTCCGAGATTTATTAGGAAGGATTGATAGGTGGAAAGATACATGAGGGGAGAAGGTCGTATACAGAGGAGTGCATATACAGATCTATGAGCTTGATAAATAAATATCAGAAGAGGAGGTAATAGGGGTGATAGGAAAACTGAAGGGTAGGTCGGCAGAAGGAAGAAATGGTATAAATAATTTATTTTGGAAATGAATAGGGAAATCCAGTCAGATGATACAGGGCATAGTAAAATTATTCAACACGATTTTCGAGGGTGGTAGGTTTCCAAAATGTGGCAAATTGAGATTATTTGCCCAATTTACAAAAAGAAAGGTGAGATAAATCTCCCGAGTAACTATAGAGGAATAACTTTACTGGAGTCCTTGAGTAAGATTTATATAGGAATATTAGCGAACAGACTGAGAGACTGGGCAGAAGAGCAATCGATACTGTCAATTCTTCAGGGTGGTGTTAGAAAGGGTAGGACGACGAGAGATAATATGACAGTCAAGATGATCTTGTGGAAATATCTGGATAAGGAAGGAGGTAAAGTATATTTAGCTGCCATTGATTTTGAAAAATCTTTCGATACAGTGAGTAGAAGCGCGTTAGTAGAAAATTAGGAAGGGTGGGGGTTTCAGAAAAGATGATCCGAGAGATTGAAGCTATATACGATAAAGTCTATTGTTGTATTAAATTGGAAGAAGATTTTGTAAGCGATCTGTTGAATGTAAGGTTGGATTGAAACAGGGCTGTAAGCTATTGCCGAATTATTTTTTGTTATTTTAAATGACATTTACAAGGTCACGGAAATAATAACTGGGCATGTCCGGTTGTAAGCGATAAAGAGATCCCAGGATTGATTTTTGCTGATGTGATATTAATGCCCTCAACAGGGTGGGGTTTACAGAGAAGTTTAAATGCGGTTTCTGAACATGCAAGTAAGTGTTCCTTGAAAATTAATTGTAATAAGTCGAAGGTGTTGGTAGTTCGAAAGAACAGGTCGAGAAATAAGAAGAGGAAATGGGTGGCCCAGGGGGAGATGGTTGAAGAGGTAGAAAAGTTGGAATATTTAGGGTTGCTTATTAACAAAAAAGGGGATGGGAGGATCATATTAAGAGAGCGAAGTGGAGGGCGTGGCGGCTCCCCCAGTTGTTGAGATTTTGGAGACCAAGTACCTTGGGAATAAATGACAGTATTCAAAGGATGGTGTTCAAGACGTTAGTGTTGAGCAGAGTACTCTATGGAACTGAACTATGGGTTCTAAAGGAAGGAAGAGGTATTCTCAATCATATTACTTGTAAATTTAGTAAGACGTTGATGCGACACGCGGAGTGTACAGCAAACGCGGGGGCGATAGTAATTTGTGGGGAGTACATAGAAGTTGAATTTGTGAAGAAGGTACTTAATTATTGGATTAGATTAAAGAGAGGAGAGGGGGTTTAGTGCTATAATATGCTTACCAGCAACAGATGAAAAGTATGTATGTTGGGAGCTGGCTGGAGAAGATCAAAATGTACGTGGAAAGGATGGGTATGGGATATATATGTCATGCGGTTTGGGATAACAGGGATAGTAGAATTAGGAGAATGACCTTAATGAGGATAAATGGTATCCAACTGCAACGACAGATGGAGGAATGTAGGAAGAGAGCGTCTGTAAGTATGTTTAATAGGATAAGTTAAGTATCAAGAATAAGTATTGGTAATGTAGATAGAGCTGTGTGAAGTGGTATGCTATGGTGAATTGTGGGCTTATATAAAAGTTTTTTTTTTTTGCTAGGGGCTTTACGTCGCACCGACACAGATAGGTCTTATGGCGACGATGGGATGGGAAAGGCCTAGGAGTTGGAAGGAAGCGGCCGTGGCCTTAATTAAGGTACAGCCCCAGCATTTGCCTGGTGTGAAAATGGGAAACCACGGAAAACCATTTTCAGGGCTGCCGATAGTGGGATTCGAACCTACTATCTCCCGGATGCAAGCTCACAGCCGCGCGCCTCCACGCGCACGGCCAACTCGCCCGGTTTATATAAAAGTAAGGGGTGTATTAGAAATATGGATAATTCTTTATGTTTATTATGTGGAGAAGTGAATGAAGACCTGCATTTCTTAGGAAGATGTAAAAAAACAAGGAGGTGAGAGTGAAAATATTGAGTGAAAGTCAGCAGGAACTATTAAACAGAATGGTAATGATCAGAAAAGTATTGGTTGGGTGATATAAGAATGAAATAGGGTAGGGAATTTAAATTGGTATTTAAGTGCAGTGAAAAAAATTATGTATAAAGGAATTAAAAGAAGTGGACATGTGAGAATGCTAAAGAGACAATTGGACATGAAATTAAATAGGTATGACAGTGTATGTAGGAATTTAACATAGTGGTTTTTTGTGATTAAATAACTTGTGTTGTCGATACAGAGGTTCTAGGTAACTAAGTAAGTAAGAAAAAAAGGAGGAATGTAAGGCACTAGGCTCAGCATGTTACGAGAGGGAGGAGGGGTGAATCAGCAAATGTCCTAGTTTACGGTGAGGCAGGTCGCGTCCTGGAGCATGCAGCCTTATCGAGAATCAATGAATTATGATTCAAGGACGAGGTGATACAGTGTCTAGGTCATGGCCGGCGAGTGTAGAGTTAAAGATGGGGATTAAGACTTGCTGATTCAACCAGGATTTGAGAGGCATTCTATTGTTCTTTGTTTTTGTTTTGTTCTGTTTTGTGTTTTCCGTTTTGCCGAGGAGTTACCTTCATAATGTTTATATTTTCTAGTTTTGATTGTCTTCATTTGGTTTAGTTCTTTCTATATACTACGCAAAGGATAAAGTTAAAAACTGTAAAATCTGGAGAAAATAAGGATACTAAGATTCTTCTTTTCTTTTTCTAGAAAGATTTATACTAACCTCACACAGTTGTGAATGTTCTGTTGGTTGCCACTTATCAAGGTGGCAATTCTGCACCCATTTTTCCTTCCTATTCTTATATCTCGAGAATCTAAATAATCTAGCCCCTTTAAATGAGTGGCTTTTACAATTTGTAGCTACAAAGTAACCTATTAACTTTAATCTCATTGCATTCGATAACACGCAGACGATAGAAAATAGGTTTAGTCTCAAAAATGCTGCTACCGCACAGAATTCTGAGAGCGTGACCAGACCTGTGTATATGGACCTTGGGCTGAACCAAGGTCAGTCTAGGAATGTCTGGTCACGCAACCACAATCCTTTGCGGTGACGGCCATATTGAGTCTTAAGCATCGTTATGATGTGGGCGAGCCCGATGTGATAAAGTGAAATTTATTTGCATTTTTAAGGAAAATGGAATGCTGCGCTACATCAAGTCAGATTAAGTCAACTGTGGAATAAAAGTGTTTCACTTTCCAGAGATAAACAATGGTGAGATCAGTGGGTATGCTACAAAATTACAGGTATGATAAATGGCAATCCGCATATAATTCCGTCTTGTTCGAGGTTGGTAGGTAATTGCAATGAAATTATTCCAGAAGAATCATATGCTTATAGGAACGATTTTTTGCATTTATGGGTTGCATCACGTATTTTCTTCTGATATCATCTTGACGCATCGCAGTTTAAACAGAAGAAGGTAGATTGACAGAAACACACTAGTGGAATTCCATCCCAAAAATGTTCCTAATCCACCCAAGTAATTAAAATGTTCTAGGAAAGCTCCCAAACAATGATCTCTTTTTTATTTGGTTGATTTTCGTCGCACCGACACAGATAGGTATTATGCCGACGACGGGATAGGGAAGGGCTAGGAGTTAGAAGGAAACGACCGTGGCCGTAATTAAGGAAGGGTCCTAGAATTTGCCTGGTATAAAAATGGACAAACCATGGAAAACCATCTTCAGGGCTGCCTACAGTGGTGTTCGAACCCACTATCGCCCGATTGCAAGTTAATAGCTACGTGACCCACTTGTTCGGTCTTCTTCTTTTTCTGCTTATGATGATGACGACAATGATGATGAAAATTACCTTCAATTATTTTCTTGCCAAAAGCCTGCTGAAGACTGTAGCTCTACAAATTATGATCACCAGTTTTTGAAATGACGTTGACATAACCATAAAACAGATGTCGGCTTTGTACCATTTTGAGAGGGCGGTAGAATACAATCACTGTATCCCCTGTCCGTCGTAAGAGGTCACTAAAATGGCCCCCAGGGAGTCAACTTGGGAGCGTGGGTTAGCGACCATGGGGCTCTTAGCTGAGTCATGACATAACTTCCACTTACAGTACTTGTGCTAAGCTCCTCACTTTTTCCTATCCTATCCTATCCTATCTTATCCTATCCTATCCTATGCTATCCTATCCTATCCTATCCTATCCTATCCTATCCTATCCTATCCTATCCTATCCTATCCTATCCTACATCCCTTGGTCAACTCTTATTCTTTTCCGACACCGAAGGTATTAAAGCAGTCGAAGCATAGGGAGTCTTTCATTTTCACGAACTTTGGGACCTTTGCCTTTCTTTGGCCGATACCTTCTTTTTTCGAAGTGTCGGATCCTGTAACTACTTTTTTAATGAAGGAAATGCTGAAAGTGATCTTCTACAACTGTCTTTAAGTATTTTAAGTTCAGTATTTCGTATGTCCATAATATAACAGAGGCACCGTACAGATTTCTATGTTTCTGTCATTGAGGTTGCGTACTTTGACACATTATATGAATAAGAAACACAGCAAGATCAAGTTGTACAGAAGTAAAAGTGTATACCTGAGCACTTCTGCTGATTCTTGTGTCTCAAAAAATAAAATTTAGGTTCTGTTAATTATCTTCCTCTTCAAATAACTGTGAATGTAATCATGTCATTTGCGAGTTATACAGTTATATATACATGAACAATAGATGCCCAACTAAATTCTACATGAAAAATTGTTGTTTGTTTTAATTTCAATGTTTGATACCAAAATCCTCTAAATTCGAATACACTTTCCTTTGGTTACGCTCACTTGAAAACTCAATATGAGGGCTCCATGCGTGACATTCGTGTCCTGACCTCCCTAGACTGACCTTGATCTGGACAGGTACATACAGCGCTCCTGGTTGAGGAAAGTATCAGTAAGTTCGTCATGTTTTCTTAAGGCACTCATCAGCTGTCAGTTGCCAACAAGCAAATATGCCTACCTTCTATTCTGCGTATAATTGCACGAATTAAGCGAATAAAATATTAAATCTGTCATTTTACAGTATATGTATTTGCTGCTTATTCCGAATAGATTAACTTCTATTTCATACTATTTAAAATGGCAACTACTGCACCGGTATGTAAATGAATGCAGCGTATACATATGCTCTAACCGTAACTCATCATACACATTTTTCCAGTTTTCCTGTACGGATAAAGGATTAACAAAAAAAGAGGGTTGTTTATGTGAAGAGAAAGGATTGTTTACCAACTAAATGTAGCTTCATGTGTTCGGAGCACTTCGGAAACAAGTTCATGTATTGTACAAATGATCAAAGGCGCCTATTATTATATTGAAATTTATATTCCCTGATCATCACTGTTCATTCCTTCCTAGTGCCAACAGTCTTAGAGATCTTGATTCAATGTTTCTTTGTAAATGCTATGAAGTTAAATACGACAAAACAAATGTTATTAACTTAAAAACTGTGCAGAACAAGAACATGCTTGAAACATTACTAAATAATACACTTCTGTGGTCAAATATAGCAAATTACAGTACTAGGAGGAATTGTGGATGAATTGAGATGAACTGACCATTTTCAGTATTTCAGTACAAAGCTGAATGGCGCTTTCTATAATAGGCCATTTTTAGCTCTTATGACAAGCATGAAAACAATAAAGGCGGTACCTATGTCACAGATCTTTTCATTTAATCATGGCATGTGGCATGGCTGTCTGTGATGATACTACAGGATGATAATCCGCTTTTAAAATCCAGAGGAATATTTTACGTATTATGACTCATGCACATTAAAGAGCGTCATGCAGACAACTATTTAAGAATCTCGAAATATTACCTTTACTATCTCACTATCTGTATGCAATAATTATGTAGGTACATGTCTAAGACAATCGTTATAGCTATGTCAGTAACCAGACTGATCACAGGTGTAACAAAAGGAATATAAATACAGAAAATAAAATGTGTACACTCTCGCGGTATGAAAAATACCCGTATTATATTTATTCAGCCCACAGCTGGTTGGAACGTCAACAGATCCACTGTCAGCTGTGATAATTAGCCTAGGTGTCACTGAAGAGGTGTTACAGGAAAATGAGGAATGAGGTAGTTTCCCGTTCCTTTCCTCACATGGCCATAAATAGACGTGAGTCTGTCTAGCCCACTGAAGTGCATACACCAACTAACGCTATGATTAACACATTCACACCATTCATCACATGGTCTGGCTGCATAAGGAATGGCATTACTAGTATCGCTCATACCTCAGTCACTCTGGTATCGTCAAGGATGAGACTCGGACAGAAATATGAAAGTAACTTGGTGTAGCCGATACCATGAGACACAGCACAGTCTGAACATTTTCCCGCCAGAGAGAGATCTGGATCAATGATACAATATAAAAGCATTAACTACCAGCAGGTTTCCTGTTGCGGAGTCGGGGATGAGGTGAAATGTATTTATATGGCATGTTTTTACGTCGAGATGCCCTTCCTGATACCAACCTCAGTTGAGGAGCTAATGAGTATGAAATGAGTGATGGTGAATTAAATTGGATAAGGAGGTGGAAGGAATTTGAATCGTCTATGGCCCGTGAATAGGAACTGTCCTGGTATTTGTCTGGAAGTGACAATAGTAAACCACAGCAACAATTTTCAGGACAGCCAACGGTGGGGTTCGAACCCACGCGCCTCCCGAATGCAGAGCTGGGCTCCATAGTCGTAGTGTGTTAACACGCGCGGCCACTATCCACCAGCAGTTATTTAAGAATAAAACGTTCATGTCCAGAAGGCATAGTCACCTGAACGAGAATATTTTACGTATGGCACGGTAGATCTTCTTTACTATATTCCCTGTTGTCGCTACGCAATCATTGATAGTTATTACGTATTTTGACGAGTCACCTGTTTACGGCACTGAGCCACTACCACTACTTTAGTGTACATTTGTAACCTGCATGTGCCTTCATATTAATTGTTATACAGTAGTATTTATAATACAGTTAGATTAACAGGATGCAGAAGTTGCTTCGGCTATACACTTCACACATTACGTTGCCCCACCACTCTTTCTTTCTGCCCGAAGGAAACATGGTGAAGCAGGTATCATCTTCCTTAAAAAAATGGCAGGTCATCCGCCAGTCTATGTAGTATAATAGAGGTCATTGCGGCGAACGGTCCAGGTAACGTGCGGGCAAGAATTTTCCGTCATTGCGCAGATGCTTTAGCACTTCTCATTAACTTTTCCATGAACAGTGGAACTGTGCCAGATGAATGGAAGAGAGCAAACGTCGTTCCTGTGATAAAAAACGGTGACCGAGAAATTAGCCTAGTCTCTGTTACTTCTGGTGCATGTAAATGCATGGAACAGCTAATCAGTAAACATATGCTGGACCCTGAATGAGAGAAACCTGTTGAATAACAACCAACATGGATTACTCCCTGAAGAATCCTGTACTACACTTTTACCAAGAGTAATTGACAATATTCCCTGGAACAGTCTAATCTCTCCCAAGTGGACTGCGTAACTGTCGACTGGTGTAAGGCCCTTGATCAGGTACCTCATCAACGACTGTTTTTAAAACTTATCAAGTATGGCATTCGATCATAACTGGTAAGTCGAATACAGTGCGTTGTGTTGGGTGGAGTCAGGTGAGACAAATCTTTAGTCACCTCGGGTGTGATTCAGGGTTGCGATAGGGCCGTTTCTGTGTACAATTACGCTGGATCTACTAGGTTGTGTATAATCTACTGTGCCACATTATGCTGATGACACCATCGTTCATAGAACCATTATAAATGAGACCGATGCAAATAGGTTAAAATTAGATCATTATAATTTGATCTGTGGTGTAATGTAAGTAGAGTATCTATAAACGTGCAGAAATGTAAATATATCCGCTTAAGTAAAGAGAGAACACTGTCACAACACCAAATGTCACTGTGTGGTGAAAATCCTTACGCCGTCCACCTCAATATAATAGCTTGATATTCATATTTGCAACAATTTAAAATGGAACGAACATGTGGAGGAAATAAGTGGCAAAGCATACAGAGTCTTGGGATTGATCTGCAGATCGCTACTGGGAGCTGGAAAGAAAGCTATTTACACGGCCTATTTGATATTAGTATGGCCAATATTAGTGTACGGGCTTCCTTCCTGGTACCCTTCTATAGTAGGGAGCACGACGAAACAAGAGAGAGTCCAATCAACACCTCCTAGATGTAAGGCCTCCGGATGTCTACCGTGACGTCAGCAAGGTTGAAGCTCCTCAGTAATAAGAAAGCAATGGGTTTGGCCAGGTGATGATGTAATTAGAAGTGTTTTAATTCGCTTAATGGTGCCAGTTGCGAATACCGTTGTGTATGAAGTTGCTGAAGTGCTGTGTACCCAAATGTAAGGTGAATTATGACAGTGATAACAAAGTGGATGTATTTAAGTTTCCGAAAGATGCGGTTATGCAGCAGAGTTGGTTACGTGCAATTCTAAGGTAAGATTACCGAATTACTAATTACTCAGTGGTGAGTAACTATTAAATTCTCACATCATAATGAACCTAGGCCTATAACGTATTAAACTGCACGCAGTACACGCAACAGCTGGTGATAAGTAGGTACACTGACTGACAGAGCAAATGCAACACCAAGGAGGAGTGGTTCGAAAGGGATGAAAGTTGGGGAAAAAACAGAGTCGGCACGGAAGAATAATTGATGTTTATTTCAAACCGATATGCAGGTTACACAATGCGCACGGCATCGACTCAGTAGGATGTAGGACCACCGCGAGCGGCGATGCACGCAGAAACACGTCGAGGTACAGAGTCAATAAGAGTGCGGATGGTGTCCTGAGGGATGGTTCTCCATTCTCTGTCAACCATTTGCCACAGTTGGTCGTCCGTACGAGGCTGGGGCAGAGTTTGCAAACGGCGTCCAATGAGATCCCACACGTGTTCGATTGGTGAGAGATCCGGAGAGTACGCTGGCCACGGAAGCATCTGTACACCTCGTAGAGCCTGTTGGGAGATGCGAGCAGTGTGTGGGCGGGCATTATCCTGCTGAAACAGAGCATTGGGCAGCCCCTGAAGGTACGGGAGTGCCACCGGCCGCAGCACATGCTGCACATAGCGGTGGGCATTTAACGTGCCTTGAATACGCACTAGAGGTGACGTGGAATCATACGCAATAGCGCCCCAAACCATGATACCGCGTTGTCTAGCGGTAGGGCGCTCCACAGTTACTGCCGGATTTGACCTTTCTCCACGCCGACGCCACACTCGTCTGCGGTGACTATCACTGACAGAACAGAAGCGTGACTCATCGGAGAACACGACGTTCCGCCATTCCCTCATCCAAGTCGCTCTAGCTCGGCACCATGCCAGGCGTGCACGTCTATGCTGTGGAGTCAATGGTAGTCTTCTGAGCGGACGCCGGGAGTGCAGGCCTCCTTCAACCAATCGACGGGAAATTGTTCTGGTCGATATTGGAACAGCCAGGGTGTCCTGCACATGCTGAAGAATGGCGGTTGACGTGGCGTGCGGGGCTGCCACCGCTTGGCGGCGGATGCGCCGATCCTCGCGTGCTGACGTCACTCGGGCTGCGCCTGGACCCCTCGCACGTGCCACATGTCCCTGCGCCAACCATCTTCGGCACAGGCGCTGCACCGTGGACACATCCCTATGGGTATCGGCTGCGATTTGACGAAGCGACCAACCTGCCCTTCTCAGCCCGATCACCATACCCCTCGTAAAGTCGTCTGTCTGCTGGAAATGCCTCCGTTGACGGCGACCTGGCATTCTTAGCTATACACGTGTCCTGTGGCACACGACAACACGTACTACAATGACTGTCGGCTGAGAAATCACGGTACGAAGTGGGCCATTCGCCAACGCCGTGTCCCATTTATCGTTCGCTACGTGCGCAGCACAGCGGCGCATTTCACATCATGAGCATACCTCAGTGACGTCAGTCTACCCTGCAATTGGCATAAAGTTCTGACCACTCCTTCTTGGTGTTGCATTTGCTCTGTCAGTCAGTGTATATTTACTCTCTAAAGGTATGACATTAAGCTCATAATCATGGAATACATTATTATTATCATTATCATCATCATCATCATCATCATCATCATTACTAGCTGCAACCCGCCAAGGTCTGCCGGTTAATGGGCTAAATATTTATTGAAGGATTTCCTTATATAAGACATTCCTTGTACTTCTTTTTAATACAAATTTCTATACATCGTACCGGCAGAAGTAGGTCTTACGGTGACGATAGGATAGGAAAAGGCTAGAAGTGGGAAGGAAGTGACCTTGGATGTAATTAAGGTACAGCCCCAGCATTTGCCTCATGGGAACCCACGGAAAACCATCCTCAGGGTTGCCGACAGTGGGGTTCGAACTCACTATCTCCCGAATGCATGCTGATAGCTACATGACCCAAACCACGCAGCCATTTACTCGGTGAATTCCTTGTAAAATTACCTGATGGCACTATTGCAACTTTAAAATAACACCCTCTTGACATTGCAACATTTAACTGGCCGTGGCTGAAAACTGGCTGAGGTAAACAGAGACCTTCACGTTCCTTGAGGTTTATTGATCGTGATATAAAATGCCAAGCGAATCAGAAATTGATGCCCCTTGATAGAAATTGGAAGTGTTTTGTCGGATGTTACGCCATTTCGAGGGATTAGAGCTCTCTGTCCAGGTTTCTCTCCACGTATTATTTCCAAATGTAAACAATTTTCGTACATACGCCTTACAATTAGGACTTAATTTGGTTCCGTTTAGGAACCGTAGAAAAATTTTTAGGTTTCTAAGAAACACAGCTATGGCTTCAATTTTTAGGATAAGAATATGTGGAGGAAAGCTATTAATTCCAAGAAATTGAAAAAATTATATAGGAAATTGAAGTAGCTAGCGTTCATTATTAATGTTTTTTTGTTGCTAGGGGCTTTACGTCGCACCGACACAGATAGGTCTTATGGCGACGATGGGATAGGAAAGGCCTAGGAGTTGGAAGGAAGCGGCCGTAGCCTTAATTAAGGTACAGCCCCAGCATTTGCCTGGTGTGAAAATGGGAAACCACGGAAAACCATCTTCAGGGCTGCCGATAGTCGGATTCGAACCTACTATCTCCCGGATGTAAGCTCACAGCCGCGCGCCTCTACGCGCGGGTATAAGCCCAATGACTTTCAGATTAATTAAATAGTTAATTAAGAATGGCAATTTTCGAGAAAATAACATCTTTCGCATGAATGAACGTTTTTCTATAAATTTCAATCACGATATCATGCGCTAAAATTCTGGCTGGTAGTTGAATAGAATTTGATCCGTCACCATCTACAGACGGGTAGCCGCCGTTACCGATATGTTGCAAAAAATCAGCGAACTCCATTTTTGTGTGCTTTCCCGCGTCGTATTTTGAAGAAGGGTCAAAGATGAGAGTATGTAATACAATAATAAATAAATAATTGTTCGGAGATAAACATGTGGCAAAGCAGGTGAAACCTTTGTGAAATCTCTCCCAAGAACAATAATTTTCCCACCAGAAGGAATGGAATGCGGTGAATGCGGTGAAGCTATACCTTTCCAGAAGTCTGTAAAAAAAACTAGGCGTTGCCATGAATGATACATTAAACTGGAATGACCATATAACAAGTGTCTGCAGAAAGGTATTGCACCCGCCCCCTCCCTAAATGGCACCGGCATGGAATCTACAGGGTCGAACATGGGTCAAGAAGAATGAAATAAATAGGCGCTAAACTAAGGTAAACTTAAAGGCGTACAGGGGAGGAGAAGCGGGCATACATAACTAAAATGAGAAGACATTCGAATTAAAATATTTAACTCACAAACCAGTTTATTCAACCTTAATGATGATGGGAAATGGCGCATTAAATAACACTAATGAATTACATTAAAATTTATAAATGTTTGTTGTGGTTTTGTTATGTGAACATCTGTTCGTTAGGCTTGATAGAAATGAGTACGTTTATCGCGAAGCGGTGTATCGTGACACGTAGCGAATGGAAATTTTATCATAACACTGAGGCTATATTATCACTAACACATAAAACTAACATGCACCCGACAACACGTCTGAGTAATCCCTATTCTAACGAAGACCTAGATTTCCCAATGAAATGACGTAAAAGAAAAAAAATACACACATATGATACAACAACTGGGTTCGAACCGACCCTCGCTATTATAGACATCTCCAAGCTGATGGACAGAACCACCACTGACCTTGTGTACAACCACACATGACATAAAGAACACATAAATGATACATGATATGCAACAAAATACGTAAAAGGCACTTTGATCTTTCTTCTGACGCTGTAGGCCTCCAATGCCTACGTTGAGCATCGAAATGACAACCTCTTGCGATGAAGGCAGGGTCCTGTAATCCCTATCTGTATTATACTCGAACAATTAACAATGATTCATTGGCAAACCTTATCATTATCGACCGGGTCGCTTGTTAATTATTACACTGCCCTGCCGTGTTAGGTAAATCACATTATTTTGCCGTTCAAAGAAGCCAACTTCTCTTTAACAGCAATGTCCCTCCTTCCTCAGCTTACGGGACACCCCAAACAAAAAAAAAAGAAAGGAAACACAACTGGGGCAAGGTCAGACGAAATGCTCCCCATTCCACACGCGGTCAACAACCTGCCATTAACAGGCGTAACGTCCCATTTTCAAAGGGAAACAGTAACACTTCACTCGGAAGTACGTCTACAATAAACTGCGGTCTCCAAGACTCGCGCAAATCACCTTGAATTCAACACATATTTACCCAACAGTATCACGTCATTTTCACAATGCGACTCCGGTATTACAATGGTAATCTTTGCCCGATTGTTATTATTATTATTATTCCTGCCGTCCTACATGGCTTACCCGCTACATTACTTATACATGGTCATCGTGCGGAATCTAATCAACAATTACAACACAATTAAGTGCTCGCGCGGCAATTGACATCTGATTACTGACTGCTAATTAATCGATGGTCAGCACATGGCTACTTTATCGCCACACGGCAATACATTCATTAATTAATTAATATTCACACGGATTTATATTTGACACACGCGTTATGATCACTTCCTGGTAAATTTAATCACATAATCAATTTAATCTTATCACTTCCTATCTAAGTATTTCAAAGGGTGGAGTTCTAGGCTGTCAGTTCGGCCGCTGAGCTTCGTAGTTACGTGCCTTACACACTGTAGTACTTACCGTTTTACTTGCCATACACTTATCAAATTAATGATTACTCTAATAACTACTCTCACTGCACTCCCCTAAACTAATTACTCCTGGTCTTCTGACGCCAATAAACAAACAGAATCTCCCAAGAAAGAATTAATTGAATAAATCTCTATCCCATGAAAAGCTAGAGTATTATATTCCCTAAATTATTTACAATTAATTACTCAGACCTGTCGCCGGTTTCCTAAACTAAAACATAACAACAACGCGCCCATTTCGGCGCTCTATTTCAACAGGACTATATCTTTAATTTCTTATAGCGTCAGTTTACAATAAATATTCCCATCCCCTCTATGCATGCCAGATATTAGAACTTTGTACTCATCTCTATCACATGATGACACCTTCGTCAGCTCAGGAGGTCCATCCTGAGCTTACTCCTCCTCCATGGGCACCACGGTGATTACTTTCATTTCCATTCCATCTTGAAGTTGAAGATCCATTGTTCGATGCTGGTGGAGCCGCTGGCAGTTAATCCTGTACACACACAACGTCACTGTTTAATTCACACTCCGGTTAACAGCGTTCAATGTGAAGGTCCGGTCACGATCTCGTAAGCGACTACGTAAGATTATTATACTATAGTAATGATAATAATATTACTCTACACATCACGGTTTTCTAAAAAGTTAACACTGGCGTCACAGTAATCAAAACTACACACTGTTTATGCTAATTGTATTATTTCACTTAAAATGGGAGTTAACTTCACTTGAACAAAGAACTAACGAGGGCTTAACCGAGCATAGCTTCGCCGTCGATGAGCCGCTAGCCCTGAATGACGCTCGTCCCTTACTGCAGTAGTTTTTACAAGGGAGCGATACCCCTTCCACTAATTTTCGTAGCGCCTATTCCCGGCGTACTCGAGGTATAATAGTACGGTTAATCGGTGACCAGTAGTTAGTTGATGCGATTGAGACATAACCACTCAATTATCCTTCGGTGAATCTCCTTAAATTAATTAAAATCTCTCCTGCTTCCCCCACCCTGCGTGGTGAACTCCCTTTCTCGAGGAGGTGTCGTGAGAATAAACAGATGGCCCAGTACTTTTCCACGCAGAAACCACACAGTATTCTTTCTTCTTCTGAAAGTTATCAAGGAAGAGGACATTAAACACTCTAAATAAATGTCCCAGTGACATTCATCCCTTTTAAATCGGGAGATGACCCCATAATTCGAGTTTCATTAATTTTCTAGATCGTAGGTAATTAAGTTGGCTAGTCCGAGTCCAAGATGGCTTCTATATTTCGTTTCGAAAAAGTTGGTTTCCCCTCATTCTGTGAGTCTTGAGGAGGGATGACTTCTCTCGAGTGATGCCACGGGGAATCCCCATTCATAACCCCTCCCGGGTCTAAGTTGGCTTGGCTTCATCTGCGGGCCCCCGCCACACAAGGACAATACTGTGCAATAAGTTGCAGACAAAGAGATCTCGTAGAATAATTTTTAAAAGACACAATTTATCTATCTCAATGATATGAATATTAATTAGTTTCGGTATTACCTCTATTAATGATATGAATATTAATCAGTTTCAGCATTGTTTCCCTTAAATAGCATTGCGTGCGTAATTACGAAGATCAATATCAACCAAAAGTCCTTGGATCACGCCCCTGTCGGGTTCAGTATATGCATCTCTCCTCCCCCTAAAAGTGAAGCAATCCATTTTTTCACATAGCATCGAAATAAAACTTATTCAAACTCTCATTTTTCCATTAATTCATCACTGTGATGTCGTATTAACCGATGCAACTGTAGAACAAACTATGAAACTTCAGAGGGGAATGAATTCTTTCATACGATTTATATTTTCTCTGAACTTTAGGACACATATTTCCCCATATTATGAGAAGCTATACTGGCTGAAAATCGATCAACTAAGAAATCTACGTACTGCGACACTAATTTTTCGACTTTTGAACGAATCTACACCAGAATACTTATCCTCACATTTTAACTTCCTCTCATCTATCCATGGACATAATACCAGATCCACTTCTACCCTTATGATGCCGGTTAATCATTCATCTGTATACAGCCTCTCATTCCTAGTGCCGGGGGCAAGGCTATGGAATATTCTCCCTGTCAGTATACGTAATAGCACTTCATTAGTCTCACTCAAACGGTCTTGTTGAGAATTCGTCTTAAATACGTGATCAGCTTGTATGAATGTTAGTGTGTATGAGTGCAAGTATGATTTAGAGCTAGGTGATGTAGATAGATAATATTAATTATTAAAATAATTATAATAAGTTATAGGATAATATTACTCCATTAATTTAGGTAGCTCTTAGAGACTGTTAACAATGCTATTTTTCCAATTCATGTGACTATGTACTGTATGTTGTGGTTAAGTGTAAGAGAGGGCCGCGAGCCCTAACTTCGCCACATACAAAGGCATAAAATAAATAAATAAATAAATAAATAAATAAATAAATAAATAAATAAATAAATAAATAAATAAATAAATAAATAAATAACCTGTGATATAGACGATTCGCACATATTAATGGGCGACTATTTGCCATTAGGGCTTTATCCCATATTGAGCCGTGCTAATCGAATATCGTCAGCTGTTTTGGAATTAATTTTAACCCAGATACCAAAACAGCGGCTATATCTGTCCACATTACTGACATAACATGAAGCCCTAAACCGAAGCACTTTTGTATTATACGTATATCCTAAATGTTTTTCTAGTGCTCCGGGGTCATCGATGAAAAAGGCATTCTTGACATTTGTGTAGTTTTGTTGGAGCACGTCAATGATTTCATCAATAACTGAATGTTGTTCCTGGTTCGTTATGAGTACCATGTCGGCCAAAACAAAATTGAAAATTAGCACATTAGTATGACACGGAGGATCGACTCATTTCGTTAACTATCGGAATGGAATAAGTTTCATAGCGTCAGTGTTAACATGGAAAAAGTTAACATTTCTCCAAAATCATTCAAGCTAACAAATATAGGGAAAGCCGACAAGGAAAAGGAAACATTCTAATTTATCCGAAATCTTTTCTTTACAATTTATTTTATGTAACATCGACAGAGATAGGTCTTAGGGCGACGATGTGATGGGAAGGAGCCAGGAGTGGGAAGGAAGCAGCCGAGACCTTAATTAAGGTACAGCCCCATCGTTTGCCTGGCGTGAAAATGGAAAACCACGGAAAAGCACCTACAGGGCTGCAGACAGTGGGGTTAGTACTCACTATCTCCTGAGCAACCACACAGCTGCGCGACCCTATACGCACCGCCAACTCGCTCGGTTATCGAAATCAGTGCAAGCTAGCAAATATAGGGGGAACTACAGAAAAGACAGTAAAATTGCGCTGAATAGCTTCTTCTCGACCAAGCGAATCGCTACAACACAGGCTGAAGGAGCCGAAATACAGTTGACCAGGAAGACGTCTCACTGCGCATGCGTGCTTATCCACTCTTACCTCCTCAATCGTGCTACATGTCTCAGCGTTCTCACGGTTCAGGTGGCCTTGAAGTACTGGCGAGCACTTTGGCCAATCAGAAAACGGCAAACTTCTTTAATAATTAAAGAATATACGGCAAGAATTGTACATGCTTTTACAGAGACTCTGAAAATCTACAAGCCAAGGGCTTTTGTCAGAATGCTTTACGATATCAATCGGTTCGACCGTTCTCTCAAACTCGGGTCACATCAATCTACCTAGTGTTTTAAATATATGGATTATTGTTATTATTATTATTATTATTATTATTATTATTATTATTATTATTATTACGGGGTTACCCGTGGAATGCAGAGGTAAAAGAAGGTGCGGGCTGGAATGGGTCTAACTACAATGCTGAAAAATGAATCAAAATTTCATTAAAGGTTATATTTTCGAAAACACTTTAACAAATAACAAGTCAACAACAAGCCAACAATCAGGTACAAGGTATAATTTTACCAACGAAACACGAGTTTCGGGGTTCTTAAAAGGTCTGGGCTTCGAGCCCCAATTTTACAATCCTTGAGCTACTAGCCCAACTTTACCAAGGCACACATTTGATCAAAGGGCAGAAAACCCCTTCATTAAAGGAGCATTAGCTCCAACAACCATATCGAGCCTCCTAGAGGCACTTTTACCACATCAGAAAGAGCTGACCCGCTCTCAATTTTCTGAGCCTATCAAAGGCCACAAGAAACTTTACTATCAACTGCCCTCAAGGCACACTTACAAAGAAACAGGGGTATCTTGTACCCAACCTACTGGGCCTTCGTTGAAAAAAAATAGGTTAATAAAATGGCCCAAAATGCAAAACAGAATGGAGGCGTGAATTTGCACTCCTACATGAAACTTCTTCAAACCTAAGAGGCGCAAGGCCAATGAAACAGGGGCTATTCCCAAACTATGGAGGTGACTCGTATACAGAATAAATTTAACACATTAAGGAAGAGTAGAAAAACAGTTACGAAAACGTAGTCACCTCAAATCAAAAGGAAAGGGAGCTCGAGAGGGTAAAGCACTCTCTATCCCCGATTTACAGTTAAAGATATGTGAAGTATTACAAAATTTTACATGTTTAAGAGATAGGTTACATAATAAAAAGGCTTCGGACCTTCCCCGACGGTTAAACTGCTGAGCTAGCAAGAAATAAAGACTTTAAACGGCCATTACCTTGTTTGAAGAGCTGCTGCCCGAAAAAAGAGGCGCAACCCGCTCCCTGCTACACGTCCATACACTAAGCTAAATGTTGATGATGTGGCCGAGAGACAAGAAAATCAGCAGTTTTTATACCCTCGTGGAAGATTCGAGACCTTTCATGAATAATCAAGCCACACCCTCTTTGTTTATTGGTCCGTCTTGAAAATACACTCAAAGTCGAAGAAGAAATACATGATTGGTCAAAAATTAATTACAGAAATTCTGGATTGGCTCAATTCAAAACAGGCGGAAAGAAAAGATTAATATTGCCAACCCACACATGAAAGAACGAAATTTAGTAAAGACAAAAACTTACGAATACAAAATTTCTTCAGGAAAGTTCCTTCACTTCGCACCAGGGTGCATGATCATAGTTTTTAGGTGGTGACATCTATGAGAGAATGTTCACTCTTCTTGATTAATGGAAAACAAAACAAGTTGAAATCCACACAGTATTGACAACTTTGTAATCACAAAATTTATGGTAGTGACATCTTCTGAGAAACTAATGAGTTGATCAAGTTTTTAAAGTTCAGAGTTTCTCCTGTAGAAGAGTACTTATTGGCGGAAGATTAAAAGGTGTACCACCCGGTACAATTATAATAATAATAATTATTATTATTACTATTAACTGGCCCCGCGGTTCTAGATGTAGCGTTCATGCCTCTTACCCGGAAGTCCCAGGTTCGATTCCCCGCAGGGTCAGGGATTTTTACCTGGATTTGAGGGCTGTTTCGAATTCCACTCAGCATAGGTGGTTACACTGATTATGAGATGGCGATCCCCGTCTAGAAAACCAAGAATGACGGTCGTGAGGATTCATCGTGCTGACTTCATGACATCTCGCAATCTGCAGGCTTTCGGGATGTGCAGCGATCGTTTGGTAGGCCATGGCCCTTCGGGGCTGTTGTGCCGAGGGGTTTGGTGTTTCTACTTCTTCTTCTTCTTCTTCTTCTTCTTCTTATACATGCATCATCATTATATACCGTTATGCCTTTCAGCGTTCAGTCTGGCAGCCTATGTGAATTTACTAAATGTCGCCACAATCCTCTGTTTGCAACTAGTGTTGGGGACTCATTTTGTTCTAAACCTCCTATCTTTAAATCGTTAGAAACTGAGTCTAACCATCGTCGTCTTGGTCTCCCTCTACTTCTCTTATTCTCCATAACAGAGTCCATTATTCTTCCAGGTCCTCCTCCATTCGTCTCACATGACCCCACCACCGAAACCGGTTTATGCGTGCAGCTTCATCCATTGAGTTTAATCCAAACTTAGCCTTTATCTCCTCATTCCGAGATCCCTCCTGCCATTGTTCCTACCTATTTGTACCAGCAATCATTCTCGCTACTTTCATGTCTGTTACTTCTAACTTATGAATAAGATATCCTGAGTCCACCCAGATTTCGCTCCCGTAAAGCAAAGCAGGTCTGAAGACAGACCGATGTAGAGATAGTTTTGTACGGGAGCTGACTTCCTTCTTACAGAATACTGTTGATCGCAACTGCGAGCTCATTGCATTAGCTTTACTCCACCTTGATTCAATCTCACTATATTACCATCTTGGGAGAACACACATCCTAAATACTTGAAATTATCGACTTGTTCTAGCTTTGTATCACCAATCTGACATTCAGTTCTGTTGAATTTCTTACCTACTGACATCTATTTAGTCTTCGAAAGGCTAATATTCATACCATACACATTGCACCTATTTTCACGTTCCAAGATATCAGACTGCAGGCTTTCGACACAGTCTGCCATTAAGACCAAGTCGTCAGCATAGGCCAAACTGCTTACTACATTTCCACCTGACTGAATCCCTCCCTGCCATTTTATACTTTTCAGCAGATGATCCATGTAAACTACGAACAACGAAGGTGAGACATTACAGTCTTGTCTAACCCCTGTGAATACCCTGAACCAAGAACTCATTCTACCATCAATTCTCACTGCAGACCAATTATCAACAAAAATGCCTTTGATTGATTTTAATAATCTACCCTTGATCCCATAGTCCCTCAGTATGGTGAACATCTTGTCCCTCGGTACCCTGTCATATGCTTTCTCTAGATCTACGAAACGTAAACAAAACTGTCTATTCCTCTCGTAGCATTTTCCATAACCGGGCACATACTGAAAATCTGATCCTGACAGCCCCTCTGTGGTCTGAAACCACACTGGTTTTCAGCCACCTTTCTCTCAACCACTGATCGCATCTTCCCTTCCAAGATGACAGTGAATACTTTGCCTGGTATACTAGGTATACTGCAACCTTTCCACCCCACGCCATTTGCCGGACAGAACCAAATGACTGCATGATAATCCCTAAAAAAAATCGGGATACTGCCATATAGCACCATACGCCAAAGCGCCTGATGGAAAAGGACCTTTTTAGTCTAGAGTCAAATGCCACCTCATCAGGAAGGAACAAAAAAAATTCAGAATGATGGGTGAGCAAATGCTCTTCCGACCGTGCAAGGGACTACTGCACCCTTCCGTTCCAAAGAATCAAACCACCGACCTCCCAAGGCTATGGTACGTTCGCGGCAGAAGATCAAAGAAAATAACACATAACTAGCTTAAAGGCATAAATGAACGGAAGGAAACCTGGGATACAATGTTATTCGGCAAAATGACAGGCAGACAAAAATTTAAATACCTATTTATTGAGCCTTGATAAATTAAATTAATTAAAGGTCGATCCTGAATATTTATAGTATATCAATGTTGAATATGCAATGTCCAACGGACTAAATACAAATTGTAAAGTGTCAAAAAAAAAATTATTTCTCCTTTACTTCTATCTTCTTCCCGACATGATGATAAATATTACATCATAATTTGTATAACATACTTTTCAAATAAAAAAATCAGAAATATCCTTATAAATGCGACGGTTATCATTAATAACTTTCTTCACTATCAGAAGAAGCAATTATTTATACAACAAAATAAATTGAAGATAACTTGAAGTGGTCACCTAGCTAAATTAATTATATTACAAAATAAACAAAGAATAAAATGAATGCTAGTCGATATAATCCTCATCAAAATAAAATGACTGATGTCGGGTCCAGAAATCGAACCCACATCCCAATGAATCCAATGACAAAAATTACGAAAATAAAACTCGATTTTTTTTATCCACATAAAGTGTGAAACACGACTAAAAGAATGTATAGAAAGGAAAATATATGCACAATATGAAAATAATCAATAACAATATACACATGCAATTGGCTGTATATATAAAAAAAATAAAAATGTGACAACAAAAATCCATGGTTGCCTCAGAACTCGAACCAATGATATCCAAGATAGCATCGACAAACGGGACTAATAAAACTGCCTTTCTTAATTAATCACATGGTCAACAAATAAATGATAATACTGGCGTTCCAGTTAGTTAAATATTATTATAAGATCATACATGAAAAAGTCAAAGAACCCTTTAAACAATAATCGGTGTTGCACAGCTTTCATTCTAAGTGGAATAGCTCGAACAATACAGCATACGGTAGCCCTCTACAAGAGCCAAGCCCTTTTTCACTCTCCCCTCATCGTAAATCTCTGGACGTCAAAGCCCAGCTAATAATGGCCCAGTGTGGCAGAAATATCCTTTCAACATCTCAAGGTGAAAGCAAATAGTTTCCCTTGGAACACATATTTGTTAAATAATCTTATTTCATTATATATTCTCATATCATATTTCCAAAGCTCCACTGGCTTATAAATTCACTGTCCTGCCACAATTATATAATACAATATTAATCCACTGTTCATTGTCTCATATTCACATCCATCAACTCAGAATGACCAGCTTCGATTCCATCCGATTACAGAATACAGCCTAGGTTTTTCCTACATTTTAAAATCAAATCAATAAAATCAAATATGGATTTTAAACATATCCATAATGATATTCTCATATTTAGAAAGGGAAATTATTCGACATTAAAGGAAAACGCTAATCTCAATAGGAAGGCGTCTGTTCGATGTCTAGGCATGTCACAAGTTACGCATATAATTAATACAGCCATCTACAAATATATCATCATGCGAATTACATGAAAATAAGAGTGCCTTGCTATCCTAATGTTAACAGTCGATAATCCATTTTTACAAGCATAATCACCATGCATTATGATAATAAGCTTGGATATCACGTAAATAAATTATACAAAATTACGGCTTGGCTCAGTGCCAAAAACAAATCCACTTTCTATTACATTTACCTAATCTAAGCACTCTGACTAACTAATATTTTATCATCACGTCAAATACATGCATTACGTTAATTATATATATATTTAAGCCCATGGAGTAGACTATAAATTCCATGAAATGAACATAAATGAATATGAAGACCACTCACAAGTTCTCTTTCTAATTAAAAAAATACATGCAATTTACATGTCTAACCTAATTTACGTGATCTGCATAATGAATAACCGCGCATTTATTAAAAAATTATTTCATTTTAGTATTTATCATCATGTCGTAACAATCCAAGGTTCGGGTCCCGGGTAAGACCCTCATCTTCATCTTTTAAGCATTCATGGTGTTGACGTTGGTCACGGGTTCATGTCCGTTGCTACTCCCGCTGAGCACGTTCATAATCCAATGGTTATCTTCTACACTTATAACAGTTTTTATGAGATTAAGACTTGTTGCGTCACTTTAACACAAAATAATACAATTAATTGCACTATAATGAAATTAATACTTGTTGCATCACTTAAAAAGTTACAATTATACCGTTCTTGCGATCACATAACTTCAACCTGTTTTTAAATACTATTGTTTGTAGACAATTACAATATTCTCGAAGATATAAACTGTACATTTACAGTCTGAAACACTAAATACATCAGAACACCATCAAACCGTGGTTCTACTTTGGATCCTTCGCGTGAAGTGGAATGGGTTGTCATCATCGCGGTTCCTTTTATAAACTTTCCCCCTTCCATGCAAGAGACAATGGATAGTCCCCACTACTTTTTTTAATTAATAGTTCCACGTGTCGTATGACATCGGTAATACACTCAAACGTGTGACTCAGATTCTTAAGTAGTCTGGTTATGTGCGGAACCTGAAATGTTCGGCCATTTATTTAAAATTAATTATCAAAATAATGCCCCAACAATGTCTTCCATGAGGGTGCTGCGTACAAGGGACGCTTAGCTTGTTATATAATGCAACGATTGCGTATTCTTCCACACGTTCATATATATTATAAAGAATTAGAATTTTGGCAGATGTCTATAATTAAATCATATCACATCCCGAGGTTTCCCATATTAAATATTATGCATGTCTCGAAATCTCATCATAATAATGCGATTCGCGAGCTGGCAACATCGTGTTCGGCCATTTTTTCAACGGGTGACGGTATCATTATCGATTTTTCTGGCTTGAGATTTTCTTCCCTCTCTCTCTATCTGTGTATCCTTTTAGTTAAGACGGAGTGGTGTTTAGCAGGTTACAAAGGTTGTGTAAGCATGTGCAACCAAATGCAACTTTTTGTAACAAGTACTAGGGAGCTTTACAAAGGTTTTTCACTGCCAAATAATTAATAAATAAATATGTACATGACCGATAAGGTCACAATACTAATCAGTGAGATACCTCGATAGTTGTTGTAATCCTTCCTGTTCCCTTCCTTGGAGATAGGTGCAATTACTGCTTTTGTCCACTCGGAAGGTACCTTACCAACACTCCATACTAATCTTATTACTGTATGAAGCCATTTCATCCCTGCCTTCCCACTATACTTCACCATTTCAGGTCTAATTTCATCTATCCCTGCTGCTTTAGGACAATGAAGTTTATATACCATTCTTTACACTTCCTCAAGCGTAATTTCTCCAACATAATTCTTCTACTGGGCGAGTTGGTCGTGGGGTTAGGCGCGCGTGGCTGTGAGCTTGCATCCGGGAGTGGTGGGTTCGAATCCCACTGTCGGCAGTCCTGAAGATGGTTTGCCGCGGTTTCCCATTTTAACACCAGGCAAATGCTCGGGCTGTACATTAATTAAGGCCATGGCCGCTTCCTTCCAACTCCTAGGCCTTTCCTATCCCATTCTCGCTATAAGACCTATCTGTGTCGATGCGACGTAAAGCCGCTAGCAGAAAAGCATTCTTCTCCTCCCCATAGTGTTCGCGACACCATCATGAAAATTTCCTTTTACGTTAAGAAGATTTTTCAAATTATTCCCTCCAACTCTCCAGTGATTCCCTGGGATCTATTATGAGTTCACCTGAATTACCCAAAACAGTGTTCACATTCCATTTTTCGCTCCCTTCCTAAGATTATTTATTACTGTCCAGAAAGGTTTCCCTGCTGCTTGACCTAGCTTTTCCAGGTTGTTACCAAAATTCTTCCCACGACTTCTTTTTGGATTCAACAACTATTTATTTTGCTCTGTTTCTTTCATCTAAGTACAATTCCCTGTCTGCATCAGCCTTTGTTTGGAGCCATTTCTGATAAGCCTTCCTTTTACTTTTAAAAGCTACTCTCACGTCATCATTCCACCAAGATGTTCACTTTTTCCCATCGTTACACACAGTTGTTCCTAGGCATCCCCTTGCAGTTCGTACTACAGCATCCCTATACGCCACCGATTCTCTTTCTATATCCTGAACCTGCTCACTGTCCACTGTTCGGAAGTTCGCTCACTAATTACATCCATGTACTTCCGTCTAATTTCCTCGCCCTGGAGATTTGCTACCCTTATTCGTTTGCACACAGATTTCACTTTCTCTATCCTTGGCCTAGAGATAATTATTTCACTACAGATAATTTAGTGGTCTGCTTCATCGAAAACCTCCCGAAAAACTCGTACATTACTAACATATTTCCTGTATTCGAAGTCGGTTAAGATATAGTCTATTATGGATCTGGTAACCCTATCCTGCCCTGTGTAGCGATGAATAGCGTTAATGTTGAAGAATGTATTCGTGACTGTTAATCCCATACTAGCACAGAAGTCCAGCAAGCGCTTTCCATTCCTATTGTCTTCCATATCTTCCCCACATTTACCAGTCACCCTATAGTGTCCTTCAATTCTATTTCCAACTCTCGCATAGAAATCGCCCGTTAGCACTATCCTATCCTTGCTGTTGACCCTGACTAAAATGCCACTCAGTGCTTCATAAATCTTGTCAACTACATCCTCATTTGCAGCTTCACATGGTGAATACACTCACACAGTTCTCATCCTAATTCCTCCAACTGCCACATCCACCCACATCATTCGCTCATTTACGTGCCTAACAGAAACTATGTTGCGTGCAGTAGTATTCTTGATGAACATTCCTACCTTACACTCTGCCCTTCCCATTATAGCACCCGTCAAGTACACTGCATAGTGTGCTATCTCTTCCTCGATATCTCCCCTTACCCTTATATCATTAACACTTAACACATCCAGATGCATACTCTCTGCTGACTCAGTCAGTTCTACTTTCTTTCTTCCATCAGCCCCATTAATATTGAAAGCTCTCCAATCGAATTCATTTTCGTTCGCCAAGTTGTTTCCAAGGAGTCCCTCGCCAGTCAAATGGGGGTGGGACTCCGTTACTCCCATAGGACCGAGGCTTTCTTGAAATGTTCTAACCGATCTCGATAGCTGCAGTCGCTTAAGTGCGGCCAGTATCCAGTAATCGGGAGATAGTGGGTTCGAGCCCCACTGTCGGCAGCCCTGAAGATGGTTTTCCGTGGTTTCCCCCTTTCACACCAGGCAAATGCCGGGGCTGTACCTTAATTAAGGCCACGGTCGCCTCCTTCCAATTCCTAGGCATTTCCTATCCCATCGTCGCCGTAAGACCTATCTGTGTCGGTGCGACGTAAAGCATACAGCAAAAAAAAAAAAATAATAAAAAAAAAGTTCTGAGCTCGGTTAATTCATGAAGCAGGATTCTACCCCACATACGCACAGTCCTCTAACGGGTTAGGGACCAACGGTGGATTGTATAGTCCTAGCCGCCTGAGCACAAGGAGGGCCATGACTCAGATTATGTCCGAGATGCCAACTCCCATTCCCTAGCAACTGGTATCCCGACACTCAGGACCACTTACTAGGTCACTCAGCCGTTGCCCATGGTTCACGAACTAGGACGTAACAACAGTAACCCACACCATGAACCATTATTATTATTATTATTTTGCTATTTGCCTTACGTCGCACCGATACAGATAGGTCTTATGGCGACGATAGGATAGGAAAGGGCTAGGAAAGGGAAGGAAGCGGTCGTGGCCTTAAATAGGGTACAGCCCCAGAATTTAATTGGTGTGAAAATGGGGGAACGACGGAAAACCATTTTCAGGACTGCCGACAGTGGGGTTCGAACCCACTATCTCCCGGATGCAAGCTCAAAGCTACGCGCCACTAACCGCATGGAAAAACTCGTCGGTATTATTATTATTATTATTATTAATTATTATGATTTTATTACTTCTTTCTTTCTTTCTTTCTTTCTTTCTTTCTTTCTTTCTTTCTTTCTTTCTTATATTTTTCCCTCCAGGGTTGCTTTTTCCCTCGAACTCAGCGAGGGATCCCATCTCTACCGCCTCAAGGGCAGTGTCCTGGAGCGTCAGACTTTGGGTCGTGGTATACAACTGGGGATGATGACCAGTACCTCGCCCAGGCGGCCTCGCCTGCTATGCTCAACAGGGGCTTTGTAGAGGGATAGCAAGAATGGAAGGGAGAAACAAGGAAGGAGGAAGGAAGCGACCGTGGCCTGAAGTTAGGTACCATCTTGGCATATGCGTGAAGGAGAAGTGAGAAAACACGGAAAACAACTTCTAGGATGGCTGAGGTGGGAATCGAACCCACCTCTACTCGGCTGATCTCCCGAGGCTGAGTGGACCCCTCTCCATCCTTCGTACCACTTTTAAAATTTCGTGGCAAAGCCAGGAATCGAACCCGGGCCTCCGGGTGCGACAGCTATTCACGCTAACTAATACACCACAAAGGCGGACATTATTATTATGATGATTATTATATTATTATTATTATTATTATTATGATAGGAATGAGACGTATTATACGCATTAAACCACATGCAACACCTGTCGATATGTAGGACTATTCAATCTGTAATTACATGAAGTTGGCTCACAGTGGTATATTATTTTATAGGTATTACACGTACATTTCAAAATCAGTGATATTTTATGGGAAGTAACTCCTACTGATTCTAAGACAGGAAAAAATTTAACTGCTCCTCTTCCAAGACCATGACTGTCAGAGAATGCATTCCTCTGTGTCGTTTCCAACTGCCCATCATATTTATCAATACATTCTGGCAGTTCAAGAGAAGAACCAGAGTATTCGGGAAATAATGGGTTCGAACCCCACTGTCGGCAGCCCTGAAGATGGTTTTCCGTAGTTTCCCATTTTCACACCAGGCAAATGCTGGGGCTGTACCTTAGTTAAGGCCACGGTCGCTTCCTTCCCACTCCTAGCCCTTCCCTGTCCCATCGTCGCCATAATACCTATCTGTGTCGGTGCGACGAAAAGCAACTTGCAAAAGGAAAGAAGAACCAGACTGAAAAAAAGAAGTAGAACAGAGAGGGAAGCAATAAACTCAGCAGTTGAAGATAGTATCAACAGGCATGCCTCGTTAACAGACACAAGCTTACACAGCTGAAAAGTAAAATAAACATGTTGATATTACCTGATGGTTGGTGTACTGTGATGAAGGAAATGCAAGTAATCTTTCTGTGCATGGATTATTCAAAGCAACCACATTGCCGAGCATATGTAATCATGATGGATTCATCCCTATGTTTAACTGTAGGCTGAAGGTTTTTACTCTGGATTTCCCCTCCCTTCTTTCTCAACACACGGCGCTGTTCGGAAGTATTCAATACGCTGTATTTACATTCATCCGTAAATAACACTCCTTTCCAGAATGTAAGTGGCTTGCTAAACATATTGTTTTACGAACTCCAACAGTCTGTTTACCTTAATAATCCAGGGTTTAGTTTTGCTCATACGGCCTTTCATACCAGCTCTGTGCAACACTCATCTTACAGTATCGGTGCTGATGTTTGCCCACGATTCTTCATCTGCTCGCACTACTGGACCAGAAACATGTGTAGTGTAAGGCACGGTGCGTAGAATGCATCTCTCTTCACATTGTATGAGCTTTCTAGGGCGTCCTGTTCTTGGTTTATTTATCACAGTTGAAGTCTTATTGAAGCTGTGAATGATACCTGGATCGAAGTATTCCTGACTTCTCAGCAATTTGTCGATGCGAAGATGTAATTCAAAATTTCGCTCCAGTTGAAAGATTGTTTTCCCTTGTTTTACCCATTCTGGCTCTGAATATGAAGTTTACGTATTGCACCGTCAGCACGCACTGCTCGCAAGAACTCTGACTCATGTATTTCCCCATCTCATGGTGTTAGACATCACTGGGGCCCGGATTCATATGCACTAAAAATTCGAAAATATGCACGCTCATCTGCACTAAAAATGTTGTAAATTTGCACGAAAATATGCACTAAAATTAAAATAAAATACAATTACCAGACGCATTATTTAATTTTAACTCAATGTTAAATTGATAAACATCTTTAATTCCGCGCAAAATGATGCATGCCAGTAAATACCAACAGTTTTTCAATATTTTCGGGAGTCAGTAACTTTCTGTTGTCGGCCAGAATTAATTTATACGCTGAAAATGATCGTTCTACGTCGACGGACGTAAATAGGTAACACTTGAACACTGGCACTGACTGCTCGGAACATTCTTCTGGCAAACATTTAGGCATTTTTACAGTTTAATCAGGTGAAACACGGCAGCAGACGAAGAGCAAGTTAACAGATGAACGCACTTGTTTAAGCAAATCTCGGGATGCTACTGTTAGGAGAAGGAAAGCGTAATATCAGAAAGAAGGAAATAGCTATTGTGAAAAGTGTCATCCGTCTACCTGCTTGTATTGCTGAAAGCTTTTTCCTTTATCAGAGAAGGCTTCTCATGTTGCCAAAGAATGTACAACATACAAAGTTCATTAAATTTTTATATTTCGTTCAGAAATCTTAGATAATCGAGCACACATAAGAGAAAAATATGTCCGAATATGCACCAACGCTCAAAATATGCAGTAACGTTCAAAATATACATTTGCATATGCATTTTTTAAACCCGGGCCCTAGACATCACAGAGAACATAGTGGACGAATACTTTAGCGTTACCGGTATCTTTTATTACCACACGTTCGCACATTTATTTGTTATTAACAGAAACGGAGGTGCACATAATATATTCTGCCTTAATGTTAATTTTCCAGATACTATTTTTGGAGCTTCGTGAATGCATTTGAAAGCCCTTTTACCGAAGAGTTCATCACACCAGCAGGTGGACAGATACTTTAGTAACTATCTGAAAGTACATTCTGTAGTCTATAAATGTAATTATTTTATTCTGTAATTTTAATTGGGGATGTCGGAATCTTCGTGTATTTGGGACTAAGCCTTTTCTCCATTCACCATCCCTGAATTGTATCTCCAAGTTGTGGAAAATAAATAAATAATAAATAAAAAGTAACAAATTATAAAAATAATAATGCTCACGGGAAGACAAAGTCATAATTTCACTCGTTCAGTTATTTAGTGATCTATGCACATTGTGGCGATCAGTCTTCTAATTTACTGTACTCCGTATGTGTGTGCTTTTCCTTATAACTGATATCTTCTGGATCTTCTTGTTTTATCTACAAGATCACTGTTAAATCCGTACTAAAGGTAAACTGTAACGATCATATCTCATTTATGGCCATGCAGTTATTTGTTGCCATGGACCGATGACCTAGGCCCGGTTTCATCAACGTGGGTTAAATATTCTCTAACCCTGGGTTTGTTAACTTAGGGTTAATATTTTAACTCATTCTTACAAGTCACGCGTTTCACCAAGCTATTTCGGCAAAGGGTTAACTAACACCGCGTTAACCCTCGCAGGAAACAGCTGCTCTAATAATCAAGGAGGCAGTGACTAAAAATCAGAGATCAAGAACACACTTCTTGCGTGGTTCTTTTGTTTATTCCTTGCGCTGTATTTCGTTTTCTCCCTCAGGTCCGTGGATATTATTCTTTCGTGATCTTGAACGAAAAATGGAAGAAGTGCAGAAGAGAAATAGTGGCACGAATTTCTCTGCTTTAGAAAAATCATTACTTATTGAATTAGCCACCGAGTACCGAAGTATTATAGAATGCAAGAAGATTGACGGTATGCAATTAAAAGAAAAGGGAGATACATGGGAAAGAATAACAGGGGAATTTAATAATATTGCCCACGTTACAGTGCGATCTACGGAACAACTAAAACAGTTCTATAAAAAGTTTAGCTTCTCTGTGCCAAGAGTTGTTTTGAAAGTTGGCACACCTTCACAACAATAACACACACGAAAGTAATGCATTTCTTTATAACCACTACGTAATACACAGTATAATGTTCATAAGTGTTGTACTATTGAAGTGGTGGTGTGCAGTTGCATTCCTATATGCCACTGCAGTGGTGTCGTTATCAATGTGAAGAATGATGTCATTCTCAATTCCAACATTCCTGTTCCTTCTCCTTCCTGTGAGATACTGATGCAGAGTCAAGTCCTGTGGGGGAAGTTAATCTCGGGTCTCCACAGCAATATTGTGTAATACCGCTGTTGCTACTATTACGGTCAATATAGTTTCTAGTTTAGTTCGCAAGCCCAAGTTTGTTTCGATCAGCTGTGTATTCTAACCTCTCGCGAACTTCATCGACGAATTTACTGACGACGGTTTTTGAAGTCTATCTCTTCAGAAATTGTTCCTCAGATAGATTTTCAAAGTCTTTCCTTCTTATTATAGGCCTATTTCTGTTAGGAACACCGTTTAACAAATCTAAATAAAGCAACTCTGCATCAAATGCATAATTTACTGTGGCCATGTTGCTTTTAACCTGGAATAAACAGTTTAACCCAGGTGAAAGGAGGGGTTAACTTAACTCCGGTTTTAACCTAGAGTTAAAAATAACCCTCCTTGATGAAACGGAAAGAACAGTCAAACTCAGAGTTAAAACTGTTTAACTCGGGGTTAAGGTTTAACCCACGTTGATGAAACCGGCCCCTAGATGTTAGGCCCCTTTAGACAACAACAATCATCATAATTATTTGTTGCCATTTTCAAGTCGGTTTTATTAGCCAGGAGTTTAGTTATTACTATGGTTCCTAGTGCGCAGTATTAGAGCCATGTCTTCCTGATTCACTTTATCTGTGTTGTAAACACACAGGCCAACAACTGGTAAGATATGGATACTCTTCTATTAACCTCACTCTACTCTGTTAGAAAGCCATAGAGGGGAACTGTAAAAGAAAATAGCACTGGTGGAGTAAGTCACTGAGTTACGGCGCGGAAATGAAACATACTCTATATGAAGGAAACCACTTCGAAAGCTGCCTCATATTCCCCATATTTACGCAGTAGCATATGAACTGTTTAGTAAATTTAAAACCTCCTCATGTAATGTGGATTTACTTGCTACAGTTGGAAGGTAAAACATGTATTAACACCTTGTTATGACATAAACGGATTGTTACTTGGTACATGGGGGTATTACTCTAAAATTTCTCCATTCCATACTGGTACACTTTTTGATCTGTACGTAAGGGATCGAAGCAACTGAAGAAAAACATATTTTTTCCCCTATACATACGTAAACTGAAAGGAAACTCTTTTTCTATCACTTCCATTAATGGGATCGATATGTAAGATTCCAATTCATTCTTGACCATTAATTAATTTTCTTATAACACCAGGTGATCAGGACTACGTGTGGAAAACTGTAGACCACGAAAAGCGACAGGGCAGAGAGTAAAAACACAATGAATATAAGGAGAGCGTTTGGTTCTGAGAGGTCCGTTGTCCCTCTAAAAATGTCATTACCAGGAAAGAATGGCATTGAAGGTTAGACAGTACGTGTTATCGAAGAAGAATGAGGGCTGTTAAAAAAAGTTTGGGCTCAAGGCGGTATATACACAGTAAACTCCCTACAGGTGGAGGCAGAACATAATATCCTAAGTTCATGTTTCTTTCTTAATACAAGTTTTCGATTAGTCATGGGGTTGTTTCCACTCCCACATTCTGTATATTGTATTATGAGGTTCTATCGTCAGCATACAGCAATCACTATTAACTAAACTATTGCACGAATTATGTATTAACCAAAAATATATGTTAAGTAACTACTCTAATTGGCGCTAGAATAAGATTATATTGATCTGATATCGATACCCCGGGTTCGATTCATGATTTGCCCTGTAATTTAAATCCTGAAATAAGGTTTGGAACAGGATTCATTCGACCTCGTGAGACCAATGAAAGAGCTGTCTGATTTAGGAGCTAGCGGGTCTGGTCAAAATGTGAATCAGTTCGACTGATCAGTACGCTAATCATTTGACAGTACGATTCCTGCAGAACATCTGGCTGGGCATCACTTGTCTTGAAAGGTCAGGGTTCATAATGAGCTCGACAGTATGTTCTACGGGGCTGTTTATTTGATGGTCTGATTTATTTGTACATACTAAAACCTTTCTGGCGTATGGGCTTTAGTGCAGGGAGTGTTCGAAGACATGTTCGGCTCGCCAGTTCTGTATTCGTTTCCTCCGGTAAGCCTCATGGGGCTGAGTTCATGTACAGATGTACCGGGTGGTTCATCAGCCCGTTGCGATTTAGATTTATGTGTACCTCCACGTGTACTACAGTTCTGAAGTGCATCGGTCAATCTACGTAATAGCGAGATGTGTGGTTACGGGATAAAAACCAGCAGGAATCGTGAGTACCACTATTACTTCACTGTGAGTACCCCGAATGAACCCCTAAAACGAGCACATATACGAAGAGTATGTACCTTGCAACAGGAGGTGCACACACAGACCATAGGCTGGAACTGCGCACTGCATGTCAAGCCTCGCGATAGCTCACTTGGCAGGGGCGCGGTGAGATTTGTGATAGTGGACGGTGCTCGAAGATTCGTATTCCACGCAATTGTAATTGTAATTATTATTATTATTATTATTATTATTATTATTATTATTATTATTATTATTTTTGCTATTGGTTTTACGTCGCACCGACACAGATAGGTCTTATGGCGACGATGGGACAGGAAAGGGCTAGGACTGGGAAGGAAGCGGCCGTGGCCTTAATTAAGGTACAGCCCCAGCATTTGCCTGGTGTGAAAATGGGAAAGCACGGAAAACCATCTTCAAGGCTGCCGACAGTGGGGTACGATTATTATTATTATTATTATTATTATTATTATTATTATTATTATTATTATTATTATTACCGTAAAACGGGGTGAGAATGTGACAGCATTTGCTGTTTTTTATGACGTAAGTCCCAAAATTAAAGCAAATACACTGAAGATTTAATCGAAGTAAGCTACAATGTCGTCATTTGACTTACCGGGTTCAATTTTGTATTTTGTTCACAAGGGAGTGTTGGTGGGGGCACTTTCTCTTGGCTTCCCTTTGCTTGAATTCCCTAAGAAACGGCCTGTGGCACATTCTCACACAACTTTTCATCTAATTGAGCAAATTGAAAGTGGTTTTAATATTGAAATAGCTTGTAATTGATCTTAATGTACCATTTAATGAATTTTATAAAGGAATTCTCTCAGCACAGAAATCACATCTAATTTTTTCCTTCTTTTGAAAGCTAGTTTAAGGTTTAATAACAGAAAAAACTATTGTTATTCAGTTTTATTCAATTCTTTGATTACAGAATTACTTACAAGTAAAGTAAGAAATATTAAGAAAAATATTTGGCAACAAGCGTGAATTATTTAAGGCTTCAAGTCAATTAGAAATATGTCACTTTTTCCAATTATTCGTGGTGTCTGTATCTTCCTGAAGACCTGCTCCTTGCAGTACCATAACACGTCCGGACGTTCAGGCCACTTCCAGTATTTCTCATTCGTCATAGTGGTTACTTTGACTTCCCCCACATCGTTGAAGTTTGTCAATAATTTTTCTGGATATAATTGTCCATCATACCTGACGACTACAAAGTCTCCTGCAGATAAATAAGTTCTTTGCTCCTCATTAGTTGTTTGTACCGGTGCGTCAGATTGTTCATCTTCATGATCATCAACATTCATATCCTCTTGTTAATCCGTATTTCCATCGTCTGAATTTGCCCAAAAACCCAAACTGTCTTAACTTTCCGTATAAACCACCGTCTCTTCTTGTTCTTCTGACGATGTGTCGTCTTCATTTTGATGCTTTCGTTTCTGCGTCCGTTTCTTCTTTTCTCCAGAAACATGTTGTGCTTTCCTTTGTCTAGAAGTTCTTCCTTCAGCGTTTTTCGGCTGTAATGGAAGATCTTCAAGAGTAAAGCCTTTTCCGGGTGGCACGTTGATCATTTTCTTTCTGCTTGATATTGAAATAGTTTCTCCCCTTTTCTTTCTCACTTCCTCAAGAAAAGTGTCACTGATATTTTGTCTGTGGTCTGGAGACCTTTCGATTACACTATCACTCAGTTTAGTCAGCACAGCAGTTTTGTCAAGGGGAAAAATTCCGCAAGCACGAAAACCAGACTTCAGGTTGATACCGCCTCCCTCATTTAACTGCACCATAAGTTCATGTAGTAAGCGAGGGAACACCGTCTTCGGAATAGTCGAAAATCTCCTTCCAGTATCTGTTCCCTTCCAGTCTGTGAGTATTTTCTTCCAAGCACTTTTCATCGACCTAAAATAGGCCACATCCAAAGGTTGTAGCAAATGTGTAGAATGTGATGGAGTGGAAATAAACTTGATGTTGTACTCAGTGCACAGAGAAATCACGGGGTAGTTGATATGGGAGCTCAGGTTGTCTCCTATTAACCTTTTCGTTCCGGGCTGTCTCTTCAAAATTGAGAGCACTTTCCGAGCGGTTATACCTCGTTCCAGGAGGTCAACTCTCCGTCTAACATTGGTACATTCCTTGAACCCTATATGTAAAATAAGGAGGTGCAAAATCTCCGACAGCTTATCCACACATCAATATGGAGACGGAAGCCTTAGTAGCATTTTTTATCTGTTCAGGGTACTTACAGCCTCTTTACTAGAATATTCTTGGAGCCTGGATCATCTTTTAGATTCGTCTCATCATAATTCCAGACATTTTCGGGAGGAATTGCCTCAATTTCTCCCGAAAGATTATCAAACTGTTCACTGATAATATTATTATCAAGGCCAGCACGTGATCGAGACATGCACTGAGCCATTCTAGAATTCAGACTGCCTTTGTGTCTCTGTAAGAAGAGAAAGCCCAGTCTTTTCCAGGGGTGTTGTTCTTGAAACGTTTTACTTTACGGCCTATCCTGTAAAGGTATGACCGTATTAACACACGTAATTCATTGACAGTAAGGGGAAAACCGTAATTTGTCAGCGCGATCACACGAGAAACTATTACTTACTCCTCTTCACAAGACAACACTGTTTGACCACCTGACTTACCGGCAAGTTGTCCATGCATTTACTTCCACAACGTGTTCCTATCGATTCCATATTTCTCCGCCACTTGACGAATTGAAGCTTTTTTTCCTTTGATTTCATTTAGTGCTGCTTCTGACTGATTATCTGTCCAATTTAGGCAATTTCGCCCACCAATTTTCCCTTCTTAAATCCGTCCCATTATCAAGAAACACAACCCGTAATAAATTTAAAAGAAAACCAATGTCATATTTTCACCCCACAATATTCTCATTTTCGATCAAATTATTTGCATGTAATGAAAAATGATAACAATGTGTTTAAAATTGAGATATGACCTAGAACACCAAAGGATAAAACTATCTAATTATCTTTTGCCTACAATTCACGGTGGAACCGGCACATAACAGACAATGCAAATATATACAAAAGAGCAGGAATGACGAGAAATTTTAAATGCACTGCTCGCGTCAAGGTAAAAGAAAAACTGCAGGAAGAACGTCATGGCTGCCAACCTTTGACTATAAACGAAGCATTAGTGTATGTCACATTCTTATATTTAACACTAGGTGGCACTGGGAGATGCAGACATATAAAATGACCTCACTGTCACATTCTCACACCACCAGTCACATCCTCACCTCGTTTTACGGTATTATTATTATTATTATTATTATTATTATTATTATTATTATTATTATTATTATTATTATTATTATTATTTTACAGCCAGTGGCAAGGTTGTATACTTATGTAGTTTCCATACACTAATTTGTTTGTTTGGCCCTGAAAATGGTCATTGGTATGGTGGCATATAGTATGGAGCTGGGTTGGAAGAGGCTAGGAAACATGTGACAGAACTTCAGTTACCTGCGGTTTTTAACGCAGCACCTGCTCGAACTGACGAACTCGGTGGTCGATACGGAGCTGCGCGCGAAGTTGTAAGGACCGTCTGGCACGTTGCAACATCTCTGGCGTAATGGACCGGCATGCCTCGATGATAAGCTGTCTAAGGTGACCAGGATCGCTCGGATCCTGTGCATACAACCGTTGTTTTATATGGTCCCTCGGAAAAAAATTTCAGGGACGTAAGATGGGGTGATTTGACGGTCCAGGGGGCAGGTCCTTCCCTTCCTATTCATTTAACAGGATTCGTCTCATGGAGATGATTCCGGACAACCATCGCCGCGTACGGTGGAGCTTCGTAATGTTCAATCCACATCCTGTAGCGGTCAAGGAGTGGCACATGTTCCAAGAACGGTGGTAGGTCATATTTGAGAAAACGCAGATAGCGTTCTCCCGTCAGAGGTACCTCAAAGAAATGGGGACCAATGAGGTGGTCACGCTCCATACCACATCATACGTGTACTCCCCACTGTACCTGAAAAGCTGCCTGTCGTACCCAATGTGGATTATCCACACTCCGATAACGCATATCATGTCGATGGAACCGCTCTACGTCCGTGAATAAGATGGTCGGTAAAAGGCAGGATCAGTGTCCACATTCTGTAGGGTCCATTAACAGAACGCCACCCGTGCTTTGAAATCATAACCATGGAGCTCCTGGTATAATATACAGGATGTAGCGAAATTCGCGCACTCGGGCGTCGCAGCGCGACTCCTCACATGCCAGCAATTAAAAAAATGTCTCTCACAAAAGTTCGCCCTGCGGGTATATCCGGCAGAAAAGGAATGTTGAAGAGTGGCAATCTGGCAACACCGTAACCACATGTAGGGTAACTATGTCTGTCTGCACACGTTAGTCATACTGTACAGTTGGTGCAGTGGATATCGTTTTGGGTAAGCGTGCAGGAGGTCGAAGGTTCGCTCCTGGGCTGAGGCGCACTTTTTTATTTGTTAATTTCCATCGGACATTACAGGCTGTAATACAGTAAGACACCGTTTCTTAGGTCACATGTATCCTACATTTACAAAATTTAGTAACGCTGAACACGTTGTGACGCATGTAGTAGATGATGTGGTGCGAAAAAATTCACGCCCACGACATGGAAAGGGCGTCTTTCAAAGTTGACCAATGAAAACGAATGTTCGTGAATTTCTAGGATCGTAGTATGTAAGTGCAAATGGTTTCTAGAGCACCAGCTGCAATCACTGTTGACTATTTAGATGTCAGATAACATATCACCTGGACTACATTTTCTTTCTTTCTTTCTTTCTTTCTTTCTTTCTTTCTTTCTTTCTTAATCTGCTTACCCTCCAGGTTTGGCTTTTCCCTCGGACTCAGCGAGGGATTCCACCTCTACCGCCTCAAGGGCAGTGTCCTGAAGCGTGAGACATTGGGTCGGAGGATACAACTGGGGAGGATGACCATTACCTCGCCCAGGCGGCCTCACCTGCTATGCTGAACAGGAGCCTTGGTGGGGGATGGGATGATTGGAAAGGACAGACAAGGAAGAGGGAAGGAAGCGGTCGTGGCCTTAAGTTAGGTACCATCCCGGCATTTGCCTGGAGGAGAAGTGGGAAACCACGGAAAACCACTTTCAGGATGGCTGAGGTGGGAATCGAACCCACCTCTACTCAGTGGACCTCCCGAGGCTGAGTGGACCCCGTTCCAACCCTCGTACAACTTTTCAAATTTCGTGGCAGGGCCTGAAATCGAACCCGGGCCTCCGGTGGTGGCAGATAATCACATTAACCACTACACCCCAGAGAAGGTCCTGGACTACATTTTTGAAATAAAAAATATACGCCTCAAACCAGGATCGACCCTGCATGCTAACCCAAAACTCTGTCCACTGCGCCAACTGTACAGCATGACTGATATGTGCTGACAGAGGTAGTTACGCTACATGTGGTTACAGTGTTGCCAGATTGCCACTCCTCAACGTCCTTTTCTCCCGGATATACTCGCAGGACGAACTTTTGTGAGATACATTTTTTATTGCTGGCATGTGAGGAGTCGCGCTGCGACGCCCGAGTGCGCAAATTTCGCATCAGCCTGTATAATTACGTGTGGCTATTTCTAGCCTAGTGCAGCCCTTGTAATGCAGACCCTGCGATGAGGGTGGGCGGCATCTGCCATGTGTAGGTAACTGCGTGTTATTGTGGTGGAGGATAGTGTTATGTGTGGTGTGTGAGCTGCAGGGATGTTGGGGTCAGCACAAACACCCAGCTCCCGGGCCACTGGAATTAACCAATGGAGCTTAAAATCCCCGACCCGGCCGGGAATCAAACCCGGGACCCTCTGAACCGAAGGCCAGTACGCTGACCATTCAGCCAACGAGTCGGACGGAGCTCCTGGTACAAGTGCGGGAGTCCAACGCAGCTCTTTATTGTGAGCAGACGTCACGGGATGGTCTCGAACAGACCGCATACTTCCCAGGGACGCAGTAACCCGCAGACGTTTTTCCAACTCCGAAATGTCACGCCCGTCGCTTGTCGTCTATCCGGATAGCATTCTTGATACAGGCGTTGTACCTGCTATGCATTATGTCTAGTTTCTCCATAGATGAGTAACATATCCACATACTAGTCGCTGAAATACATCACGAGGTTGTGAATAAGCTTTGTGTTTGTGTTGTGTTGTGACTTGTCCCGAAGGACGGGAGTTCGCACGGCTATATTCCATACAGGTACAGTTTTCCAGTTGGAAGCTTGGAACATGTACGATGTAGCTAATTGGTTGCCTTTGTTGTAGCCACAGATCATCACCTCCTCATCCTCGTCCAATCCAGCTCAATACCATATGCCACAATACATACCTCCCATTACAGGGCCAAATAAACAAATCACTTTGTGGAAGTAACCTTATCACATCCTAGGCAACTGGCTGTTAAAAAAGTATTTGCGTGGGATTAAAACCTTCGAACACTGTCCACCATCAGATATCCCACCTCGTTCTTGCCATATGAGCTATTGCGAGGCTTGACATGTAGTGCGCAGTCCCCAGCCTATAGAATACCTGCTCGTGGTCTGTGCGTGCCCTTCCTGTTGTAAGTTATGTGTTCTTTTTACCTGTGTTCGTTTTACGGGTTAATTCGAGGTACTCGTAATTAATTAATAGTGGCGCTCACGATTCCTGCTGGCCCGTAACCGCACATCTCGTTATATTACCCCGGTTTAGAGACAGGGACCGATGTGTTTCAGAATTGTTATAAAAGGGGTGGAATGTATAAAAGAATCGCAAGGGGCTTGTGAACCACCCGGTATGAGGATGTTGTGTGTGGATGTAATTATACGGGTTAGAACTAGAAGGGAAGCGTCCGTGGCCTAGAGAAAAGTACCATCCCGGCATTTGGCTGGAGTTAAAATAGAAAGCCATGGAAAACTATTTCGAGGATGGCCGATTGGGGATTCGAACTAACATGTCTCCCGCGTATAGAGCTAGCAGCCGCAACTTGCCATGTCACAACGCACTGAGCTAACCTGTTCGGAGTTACTAAGACTGACCTGAAGCGATTCTTTGAAGCAAATTAAAGCATAGCCAATATTTTGCGAACCATCTTCACACCTCCGGTTGGGCATTTTTTACGATCTGCACCAACGATCATAAGTGAAGGTCACCATCTGAACATGAGGGGCATGAGCGAGGTCTTTCCCACACCACCTACTGCGTAGACTAAGGCTTGCCGCCATTGTAGTTCAACTACGTTCTTTATTTTTTCCCCCATAGCGCAAGATCCCCGAACGACCATGGACTACCATGCGACCGCTGCTCAGCCTGAAGTCTTGCAGGCTACGAGGTGTCGTGTAGTTGGCACGATTAATCCTCTCTGCCATCAATGTTTGCTTTCTTGACCGCATTCTTTCTTCAACAAATAAATAAATGCAGAGTACACGAGTTATATGGTCGAATGTGTTGCATTCTTCAAAAACAAATATGACGCACTCGCGGAAAACGAAGAATGATCACTATGAAGCTCTTATCTCAATTTCTCTCAAGAGATGGTATGTTTATTCACACACATATTATGTCGTACACAGTCATTCTTACAAGGTCATATTAGTGTCTACAGAGTCCACAGGGGTTAGGGCGAAGGGCATTTCAGTACTTCATATGCATTATTGTAGCAGCAGGGCAGACCAAACCTCTCGTAAGGAACTACTCTTACGGGTGACGAATATCATCTCGATGAATAGAATTACAACGACATTTCACCTGATAGCGCAGTTCGCCAGTGCTTTTCACGGGTATTGGACTACTTTGTTCGTGCTCAATAGAGGACAGGTCTGATGGTCGTGGAAGGAATTCTCGTATTGGAAGGCTTCTTTCTCTGTTTATGAACGTGCCAGGAAAGACTTTGTAATGGGTGCACTGTGTACCCTTTAATGTTACTTGATCAAGCTCCAAAGGAATATTACGAAAGATGTCCCTTACCTTATCGACGCTGCAAATGAAAATGGCCACCATCATTGGCATCAAATTAGCAGAATCTAACTCCTATAATGAATCAATGATTCCCCACTGGTCTATCCATTATATACACCCTTGGAGATGGGCTTCCCATCTACTGTGTCCATTGTGGCTACATATAAGGTGTGACGTTATTGCGTACGTCTGTATGTCGTTGCTGTCCGAAGCCATTTGGGCGGGAACATAAACCTATCTGAAACCAACGATGCCAACTCTATTGACACTTCTCGTTCTGACACTTGCGCAACTCTCCCGTATGGTAATCTGGCCTCATGGAAACCTACTGTAAATGTCCATACACTAACTCCGTGAATTGTATCAGCAGTACGCGTACGTCGTCTCACCATGCCTACAACATTCACCAAAACTTTGAAGTATTGTACGGCATTGGAAACTTCCAAGCTTCACACTCTTCAGGTGCGCGAAATATTTGAGAGCCGAAACTCGATCCCAGACTCTTCTAGATGGCTGTACACTAGATCATCTCGTGTGCTGCTCCGTAGTAGGCCGTGAGCTAATGTGACTACTTCCGTTCATTTATTTCAAGGCATTGTAGCTTTCTTTCAACTTTTATTCATTATATTTTTCTTTTCTAACAGTTCAAGAAATGAATGATCTGTTCTAATCATGGACCTAAAACAAAGCTGGTGTATCAGTAATCCATGACGACGCAACATGATCATCTTCAAATACACATATGCCTCGTTTCAAACAGTTTCCTCAATATTCATTTTCGATTGTGCTTCAGTGTACTCAAATTTGGATCGCAGTACTAACCTTTCACCCCCTCACTGCAGTGACATTATTTGTGATATCTGGCAGTAATAATGTAGAAATGTTACTATTAGTTACGTCATTGGATGGGTAGCGTGATTGATTGGGCTTTCTTCGATTCTGGAATCGAATTCTGTCAGTATTGCTTAATATTTAATAGTACTGGAAGGCATTAGACCCACCCCAGTTGTCGTTTTCTATGGTGATGACGTCTTTAATCATCATCCCTTGAACAATTAAATAACGTTCTTCTTAGAAGTTTACCGAGATGCAATGGAGGTTTTGAATGGGTAATTTCATTAAATCAAGCACAACAGCCTCGTAGCCTTATGCATTTTCGATCGGCACCACAACTGAGATGTCACAGTTTGACTGTAAAATAATTTCATGATATAAATTGAAGACTGTGTACAATTTTCTGAGTACGGTATGCATCTTACAGCATGTTCCGAACTACTAAGAAACGTTTTGTGTAACTTAAAGTGCAGGGTGTAGTATTTTTCATAAATGAATAACAAGAACAGCAACTCAACTCATTAATTCAGCTACCACAGAACGTACCAGCTAAGATGTGATCTGGTAAGGAAAATTGTCAGAGAAAGGGAGTGTAGCTGTACTAGTGAAAGTCCCGACTTACCTTCTCGCTGATGGCCACTGAAACGTAGAGGTCAGTTTAAATGGCTTCAGTACTCACACGGGACGCTGAAAAGCCTAATCATGTTTGCTACCAAGTTTTTGTGGTAGGTAGAGGTGAAAGAAGGTGCGGGGGCGAACAGGTCTCAGGCTACGAAATTAAAGTTAATTTAAAATTTAACAAGGTTATATTTTCTTTCCAAAATTCAGAAATAACACGAATGGCAGGTACAGAGTAGCAAGGCAACAAAAGTACAATTACAGTATTTACAGGATTTGGGCTTCGAGCCCCGAACTCACAATTCTTGGGCAACTAACCCAACTTTACCCCTAAACAATATTTAACAGAGGGGCAGAAAACCCCATTCATGCCCAGGAGCATTTGCTCTAAATTACACAGAAAAGCCTCCTCGAGGCATACAACACTCAATTTTCGAGAAAGAGCCACTCGCTCTCAACTTTAAGCCTATCAAAGGCCACACCAAACTCCACCTTCAAGTTGTCCTCTAAGGACATATACACAGGGGTAAAATACCCAACTTACTGAGGCCTATTAAGTGAGAAAAAGGTTAAGTACATGACCTCTAAAATAACAATTTGAGAGGAGGCGATCTGCACTCCTAATACATTTTGTTTAAAACCTAATCTGGCTCTAGGCCGCTAATGCAAGGGCTAATCCCATACTACAGAGGTGACTTTAGGAAAGAACTATTTACATTACATTAAGGAAGAATCGGTTGTGAGAAATAAGTTCACCTCAAAACAATATGAGTGGGAGCTCGAGAGGGTTAAGCACTCTCTATCCCAATATGTAACTTTAAAAGAGAATAGATGCTAAGAGTCGTTACATTTTAGGGAAAAGTTACATGGTGGAAACGCTTCGGACCCGCCCCGAGAGTTAAACTGCTGAGCTAGCAAGAAAAAAAGTTATTAAACGGCCATTACCTGGTTGTTGAACTGCTGCCCGAAGAAAGAGGCGCTTCCCGCCCCCTGCTATGTACTTTACACACTGAAAGATGGTACTGAAGTGGCGCAGAGACCCAAAAATCAGCAGTTTATATACTCTCGTGGAAAGTTCGAGGCGTTTCGGAAATGAGAACACCCGCCCACAAAAACTTTATTGGCTAGGGTTAAGCAAGATATCCAAGTTGGAGAAGATACATCTGATTGGTTATAAATTAATTAAAGAAATTCGGGATTGGCTAAATTCAAAACAAGGGGGAAGAAAGGATTATACAGCCAACTTAAACAATAACAGAAAGACATTTAACAAGAAACAAACTTTTGAAATAAAAATTTCTCCAAAAAACAGTTCTTTCACTTCGCACTAGGGTGCACTATTGTAGTTCTTCAGTAGGGTCCTCTAGAAGAGAAAGTTCACGCTTCTTACTACAAGTAAAACAAAAATACATCAAAAACGACCCAGTTCAGAAACTTCAAAATTTCCAAGTAGTGACATCTTCTGAGAAACTTGAAAATTAATACATTAGATAAAGTTCCGACTTCCTCCACCAGAGGAGTTTCAACTGGCGCAAATTTTAAATTAGCGGCGTGGAGGTATACCGCCCGGCACAATGTTTATCTGCTGTTTACTTTCTTTACATTCATTTCACTTGGAATTGGTTCAGACAGAAATATGCTAATAGGACAGAACAGCTAACTCTCACAAATGAGCATCAACCTTCATCACACCATGGCAAGTGGTGATGTTAGCAAAGGGTGACTTTGGTAAGCTGGTTGGTGTATAGGAGAAAGTGTGCATGTGTTCCGAAATCTCTTGTCACTGGCAAAATCTGCATTAGAAGAATAGTATCGTGAGGCAACTCTGTTGTATGAAACTCAAAACTGTGATGCGTGCTCCATCGAATTAGTAGTACCGTATGGCTAAATAATTGTCGTTTCTGCTTGTGGATTCTTACGTATGAGTTATGTTAGATTTAGCACCACCGATCTCAGTGGCAAAGCCACTTTGTAATTATCCTTCTGCAGTGCACAACATGAGTAATGCACAATGGATTTCACACAGTATATGTCATGGTACCTCAAAAAAATTTACAACATGTACTGTAGGCCTATATTTGAGACACACGGTGACGCTAAATCCAGATAAGGTTCCATATTTGTCCGATAGGAGGCATTTGTCGTGTCCGTCAATTCAACATCATCACTTGTAAGGAAAGTGGTGTTTAAACAACACGTGTAGAACAGAGGGAAACACGGTAAGAATACCCATTTCTGCCACTGACTACATTCGAATTGTTACATTGTTGCTAGAAGGACAGTAACAAGATGTTGGAATGAGTTAGAGTGATTTCTCCAGAGTTCGGGAAAAGTTCGGAGAGGGACAAAATTTTGCTGATCGACAAATGACGCGACGTCTAGTAAATTATCTTGCAGGGAGAGTAGGTGTTTCTTGCTTTCATCATATCGTATGCCAACTGCTACTGTCACCTCATTCGGAGGGTCACCGGAGAGACTGTGTCAGATCAGACAGTGCGCAATCGCCTGCATGACAGAGGACTGATATCAAAGAGGCGTGAGCCAAAGGCTCCTCTTAAACTACACTATTGGACAGCTCGTGTGAGGTGGGCAAGAATTCCTGATGCCATGGATCATGAATTGTGGAAGCGTACACTCTTTTCTGACGACTTCACCATAAGCTTGAACCCACACAACGGGAGTACAAGAGTCTGCAAACGATCCAGTGAGAGATAGAATGTGCCCATAATCCTAAAACGCCTTCAACAACAAAGGCGTTCTGTCCTGATTTGGGGTTGGATCATATTTGTTCGACTTACACCTGTAATTTCTATCGATGGTTAAATAACTGGTCCTGTATACAGACATACCATTCCACAGTCTATAATTATGGGATTTGTTGTCACTGTGGGTGAGGGCATTGCACTAGTGGATGACAATGTCAGAGTGGTAGTTGGTTCCTTGAGACGCATGGCATTTGGCAATGGTGAAGCTGATATATTCTGCGGGCATGAGCTGTATGGAACATGCATGGCATGAACTGAAGAGAGCAATTACCCCTAGTACTAATTATCCTGCTAACAGTCAGTAAATGTCTGAAGCTGCTATCCAAGAGTGGAATAATCTACCCCATATAAGATGGATTCAATGATTTCTAAGTATGGCCCGTTATGTTCAAGCATGCCCTAGGTTCCGAAATGGCTGTTACGTGGTACTAGTCTGCCACTCAAACGATACTTTTCTGTTCAAAATCTCACATTAACAGCCTTGTGCTTTTGTTGCGTTTCTGTTGCTTCCTAATGTTTTTCTTTGTATACATCCTTCGTAATGCATAACGTATGTATGTGCACAAAGCAAAAGTGCAGTAAAACAGAATATGCAAAACTGTTTTTGAGCACCGTATATCGGAGATAGCGGACTCTATTCCCATTGAAGCTGGCGATGACTTTGAGGATATTTAAATACGACAATTTCGTGTCGCTGGCTCCCAGCTGGTTAACGAACTCATGTGAGACAAAAGTCAGAGACCCGATGTCTTGTAAAATGTACAGCAATTGAAAAGGTGTTAAACAAATAACATTATTATTATTACATTAAACAACTGGGAAGAAACTGCAATATTTTGAGTATGAATTATATTACTCGAAGTAAATACGTAAAATGGACGTGATTTCCCATTTCCGCACCAGGCAAATGGCGAGGGTGTACCTTAAGTAATTACGGGCAAGGCCACTACCATTCCAATTCTAGCCCTTTCCCATCCTTGCGTTGCCAAACCCCTTCAGTGTGCGAGGTTAAGCCACTAGTAAGAAAAAGTAAAATGAAAGGAGATAATGCAATCAGATTATAGAGTAGCATTTTTTAAACATTTTTAAATATTGAACTACAATCATCATCATCATCTACATCTGATTCGTTCATTCATACTCCTCTTAGAAATTCCGTATAATCCTGTTTTTATTCATGTACGAGGGTTGATTCAGAAACCATGGCAAGAACTTGTTCTCTCGGAAGTAAATTTGAAAGTTTACGACAAGGACTTTTAAAAATTGGCACGTCATTAGGTAGGAATGTAGGAATATCTGACAAAGTAAAACGATAAACATGTGATTCTGAAATCATGTATTATTACCTTTATAGTCGTCCAAACTGTACACAATGAATTGTACGTACCGCACAAGCTGTTTGACGTCCTACAAAGTAGTCTCCTAAGTTGTCCACGGTTCGTCGTCATCGATGAGGAAGATAGAAAGTATCATTGGCTGCATGAGACACGTCAATATGCACTACCTCACGTCGAAATGTTCGCACGATGTCTTGTTTTTTGCCGAAGTGTTTCCTACTCGGTCGGTGGATGCAGAGTGGGTTTCGGCCCTTGGGTTTCGTCCCTTCAGCTCTGTACTCTGACCGGCCAACCGAGCAGAGGAAAACCGTGGCTCTACGCCTCTGCATTCGGGAGACGGGCCTGGGGCACAGTGCCGCACTTCACGCCTGGCCCCACCTGAGAATGGTTTTCCGTGGTTTTCCATTTTCCTGCACAAAGGCGAATGCCGGGACAGTTCATAATACAGGCCACGGCCGCCCACCCCCTCACCTGCTCCGCACATCTCCTTCACCGTAAAAAATCTCCTGGCCTGAGAGACAGCGTAACCGTCTAAGAGGCCCGCCTCCCCCTTCAGGGGAGGGATGAAAACGTTCAGAAGTAGTAGTAGTTCCCACTTAAGGGCAACTGCACTTTGGGAATAAGATAGAAGTCGCACGGTCTAACATGTATGAATGCTACTCGACTTTGGATACTTCCGTTGCGCACTGCTGTCATCAAACAACTGACATAGGGAGCGTGATCACGACCAGAATGATGCACTCACACCCCATCTGCCGGCAACATTACGAAGTTTATGTAACGTACATTGAAGTGTATATAGGGTAGTCAGAAACAATGTGAACCCGAGTATATGAGCGTTAGAGCGTTGGTCATACTAATAAGTAATTTGAAAGAATTACGTCGATGTCTCAGGCCGTCCTCCTTTTATCAGCTGCTGAAGTTAGCCAATCAGATCGCTTCGCGGGCGAGTTCAAATGGGCTTCACTAGACGGTGTTGCTACATCTGCACGTGGTTTGTTCGGGCTAGAGAGCCATGCCGAGAAATGAGCATCAAACACTAGCACACCGTGGGTTTCAGCCAATGCTACCGTAGCGTGCTTGTTGTGAGCCGGGCCTATCAGCAGGGAGGTCCTCGTTCAAATCCCTCCCCTGGAGAAGTGTATTTATTTTATTGGCGCTCTCGAGCCGGTCATAAGCCATGTGCAGATTTAGCAACACCGCCTCGCATAGCCCTTATGAAATCGCCCGCGAAGTGATCTGATTGGCTAACTTCAGCAGCTAATAAAATAGCAACGGTGCGAGATACTGAATTATTTCTTTCAAATTAGTTATCAGCGTTACCAACCCTCTAACGCCGATACACCTGCTTCACGTTGTTTTCGACCACCCTATGTAATACATGTTTGGTGCTGGCGAAATTTCACGAAGTTAAAAATATCGTTGCCATGGCTTCTGAATCAACTCTCGTATTGACGTCTGTATTTCAAATAACATTAAAATATATAAAATACATTACCCGTATTCTTAGTAGCCGACGGTCTGGAGGTCGCGAGGAATCAGCATCATCACAACACACACTATGGCACGTAAAACTCGTTAAGAACTCTGACCTGCCAAAAGGACTGCTGCTCAACCAAGTCGCTTGCAGACATTATACCAATTGAAATTTTGCAATTACCATTTATATGCTAATGACCTTCAAATATGCTATCACACAAAACTGGGAGGTTGTCGCTTAGCAGCCGACAGAACGAATGCTGACTTACAAAATATATCACCTTGTGAAAACTCTATATTAATAAATACCACCAAAACGAAAGCCATGATAGAACAATAATTAATAAACCAAAAAAAAGACTTTATATTTCCCTTCACTCACTCTATTTGGTACCAAAATTCCGTATTAAAGTTCGATAAATGATACAGAAGGTGTCATTATAAATGAGAATCTAAGTTGGAATTAACATACCATTCGTATCTGTAACATAAAAGGTATAGGCCTCACTCCATCATCTCCACCATCAAAACATATTACCATTAGAGTAAATATGAAAATCGGGCTTATAAAACCATTAGTTCTAGTATTCTATTACTGTGAAGCTGCAATCACTGATATTATTAATGAACAAATTAGGAAGAAACAACAGATCTGTATATTCCTTACGCTACGACACCTTATTACAAGCAACTTTCCCTACCGAAATTTGAAGAACTCATAAATCTTCATGTAGCCGTGTTGGTGTTCTGATCCCCAACTGAGAGTTCCTCCCCAGTACCTGTCCCAAAATGCGCTTCCTCTTATCACCAGCTTAATGCATGATCTGTTACCACCCTTATGAATTCCCTTTATAAGGTCAGCTGCCTATAATCACACTTTTATTGCGGCGGGAACTATATTATAGAGCTTGGTTCTGAACAACATCCACAGCATGAACTCTTAACAGTCATTCATATTATTGTTCTTACGTCGCACTAACTACTCTGCCGGTTTTCGGAGAGTCAATCATGTCTTCATACAAAAAATACATCTTAGATGCATAAAGTAACTCCGTGAAGATAATTATGAATGAATAGTAGTGTGTGTGTATGTGTGTCTGTGAACATTTGATTATTCGTTTTCATTAATCTCAGTATATTAGTAGTTTGACTAATGATTTATGTGCATATAAGTTAAAAGTAGTTCTCATGTCGCGTAATATATTTTGTATTACTACTGAAATGAGCTTATTATACAGAGTGTTTCAAAAAGAATATACGTATTTCGAATTCATATATTTATTAAACTGTAAGACATACGAATATGAAACTTTACACATATATTTAAGAACCTCTCAAGTTCAGATTACAGATGTTCAATATGTCCTCCATCAGCGACATGAACAATATCACATCGATACTCAAATTCCTCCCATAATCGGGCAAGTCACAGATGTTATGGCAGTTCGGATCCAATTCTTCAACTCTTCCAGGTTCTGTGGGAGTGGTGGTACATAAACGTTGTCTTTAACGAAACCCCACAGGAGGAAGACACAGAATGTCGAATCCGGTGACCATGGAGCCCAGCTGATGCTAAATCGCCAGCTCCTTGATGACCAATTCAACGGTTTGGTAGAGTTTCATTCAGATATTCACGCACTTGGCGACTCCAGTTGTCTTCGTGCAGCATCAGAAACAACGAGTTTTTTAACATAGCGAGACACTGCTGACCGTTAACCGTGTTTCCGTCAAAGAATAAAGGGCCGTAAACAGATGATCGGGATATCGCACAAAACACATTGACTTTGGGCGAATCTCGTATATGTTCAATAACTGCATGTGGGTTCTGTAGGCCCCAAATTCGAACGTTGTGTTTTGTTCACCTGACCACTAACATGGAAAGTCGCTTCATCACTGAACACGATGCGTTGAGCGAAAGCGTTAACATTGTCAATAGCATCAAGAATCTCGTTACAAAATGCCACACGTTTGCGTTTGTCATCAGGAAGCAGAGCTTGTAACAGCTGTAACATGTACGGCTTCATATCCAACCGACGTCTCAAAACACCCCAAATATTGTTGTTGTAGGCAGTTGTAACTCCCGACTGGCACGACGAGTTGATTTTGAAGGACTATGATGGAAAGCAGTTTCAATTCGTGCAACATTTTCTTCAGGAACACGAGGGCGACCAGGACTCTTTCCTTTACATACACATACTGTATCTACAAAGTCGATACCATCTGAGAATGTTCCACCCATTCGGAGGATCAATTTGGTACCTCATCCTGAAACGTCTTTGCACTGTAATCACGGAATTGCACTTCGCAAACTCGAGAACACAAAATGAGTTCTGCTGCGGAGTAGCCATTTTAAATATATGACGGTTACCAAGCAAAAAAGAAGACAACTGACATCTAGCGGCTATTAATATAAACTAGACTATGTATTCGTTTCTCCAATAGCCGAGCTGAGGCGCAGCGATCGATAGTTTATTCAAAATAATACTTTGTAATACGTATATTCTTCTTGAAACACCCTGTATATTGAAAAAAACAAATACTTATCTGCACAGGCCACGAAGACTCTTGGAGGAGTGGAAGGTGAAAGCTTTCAATTTACATAGCCTCGGCACTTAATACGATAGAGCGGTTAGCCCTATGCGCGGACGCCTTTACTCACAGCAATTAACCTGGCACTCTATTTTTTCTAAACATTTCTGACTTCTTTATGGGAAATCGAACCCATGTCATTCCGAGTAAACCGAGCACGCCTTTACTACCTCGGTCCGGGAGCCCCATTTTTATATTTCATATTTTTGATAATTTTTACCGTGTAGTAATGTAGGTAACTGTAAGAGAGAACCATTGAGAACTAACTTCGCCGCTACTAAAGACAAGTAAATAAAAGACACCCTGTGGGTGGGGAACTCAGATAAGGAATACACCCACGGTACCCCCTGAGTTGATGTTACTTGCGATTAGTCCCACCTTGTGAGGAACACGATGGATCTACGTTACCTAGGAGTAGTACCCTTATGTGAGGAACGCTGTAGGTCTGGGCGTTGCCTGTGGTTAGTACCATCGTGTGCATCCTACCGAGGTCGTGGGGGTGTGCGGGTACTCGGCTCCGTGGACTAACGTTCATGAGAGAAAAGGTGCCGTACGCTGCGCTGGAATGTGTTGGTTTCACTGTGTTCAGAATGGGTCTGCGTTACCTATGACTAGTGCCACAAAATGAAGAACACCACGGGTCTACGTTGCCTCTGATTAGTAACACTATGTGAGGAACACCAAGGGTTTGGCTGTTGCCCGTGATTAGTACCACTGTTTGAGGAACACTATGGTCAGCGTTGCCCGAGAGTAGTACCGTTATGTGGGGAACACCATGGGACTGTGTTGCCTGTAGGTTGGACCATTATGTGGGATACGCCGTGGGTTTGCATTGCCTTTGATTAGGATCTCCAGGTGAGCGGTACCAAGAGTATACATGGCCTATGATTCGTTCCACTATGTGAGGAACACCACGGGTTTGGCTGTTGCCCGTGATTAGTCCCACTATGTGAGGAACACCATGGGTCTGCGTTGCTGGCGAGTGGTGCCCTTATGTGTGACAAACCATGGGTCCGCATTACCTGTGATTAGTACCACCATGCGAGGAGCACTATGGTCAGCGTTGCCTAAGAGTAGTACCATTATGTAAGGAACACCATGGAACTCTGTTGCCTGTGGGTGGTACCATAATGTGTATTACCTGTGATTGGTACCACTATAGGAGGAACACCATGGTTTTGCTTTACCAGTGATTAGCAGCTACTATTATGAGGGGCCCGTGACCTGGAATTTGGACCCCTTTATATAACAAGCACCATCTCAAAAAAAGAAGGCATTGTTAATTGGATCCACTGATTGCTTTGGATTCACAGTCAATTTATATCATCGTTCATTTTAGATTTTAGTCAGTGGATACATTTTGACGTTCCAATTATCGTTTCATTTCGTATCACCTCGTACCATTAGAGACCGATGACCTAGCTGTTAGGCCCCTTTGAACAACAATGATCACTATCAATAACTGAAAGAAATGCAAAATTGGAGTACATCGTAGTCAACGCGACGATATCCTCTCCGTAAGTGCTTGACATACTTTAGCGGGCCTGATGTCACTTGTATCAACAGCCTAAAATCCATGACTAAATGGCTAACGTGCTGGCCTTTGGTCACAGGGGTCCCGGGTTCGATTCCCGGCAAGGTCGGGAATTTTAACTAGCGTTGGTTAATTTCGCTGGTACGGGGGATGGGTGTATGTGTCGTCTTCATCATCATTTCATCCTCATCACGACGCGCAGGTCGCCTACGGGAAGCAAATCCAAAGACCTGCACCTGGCGAGCCGAACATGTTCTCGGACACTCCCGGCACTAAAAGCCATACGCCATTTCATTTTATCAGTGCCTAAAAATAGGCTGTCAAATGTGAAAAAAATGTTCTAAAATATATTTTTGGCAGATTTAATTTAACATATTTTAATAAGCATTTATCAATTAAAATACCATGTTTATTTTGCTAAATTGATAATAACTCGTTAAAGGAAATATAAAACAAATTGCACTCGCCTCTTTGCTACAATCGGCATAGAATATTATTTTAAAATCTGATGTGAAATGGAGAAACTCCTGTAACCACCGTTTAATTAAAGACTACACTTAAGCTGATACTATCGTATAATGCACACACTGAACAAACGGGCAACTGAAATGTTCTCAGAGAATGAAATGAAGAGTTTTGTTTCCAGCAGGTCAATAGACACTGTCTATCTTCTCGTGACAGACAGACTACGGGCGTGTCTACTGCGGGAAGTTAAGGTCTTTCGGGGAGGGTGGTTTACAGCTTCCCAATTTCAAGATTTTATTTGAAAAGTATCTCAGGAATATACTGTTCAAGATACTGAAAACGAGTCGGCAGATGTTTTAGTGCTTCAGAATAAATTTAATGCATTTTTAATCGATTAAAGGATAAAATATAGGAATGGTAGGAATATAGGCAAATATAGGTTCTAACGTCAACTTAGGCATTTTTAGTACTTTAGGACCACCGTTTCTATCCTTATAAATGTATAAAACGAGTAAATACATCTTCATTTTAAGTTATATCTTCAGGAACAAAATACAGTAGGCATTTGCTTAAAATACGAGGTCTAGTTATCACATAGCCGAGTGTACCCAATTCCAGCCTTTAGTTCAGAAATACAATTCTCATAATCAAACCCGGGGCTTCCGAGTAAGGGGCAGATACATTACCCTTTCACCGCAGGGTTGCCATGATCCTCAAATATTCATCAAGGAAAGTCACCAATGCTATGATAGGACAAACAGTCGTAAGAGTTCTAAAATGGAATTGATAACTATTCAGCCATCTTCACAGCGGTATTTCAAATGTACCCGTTAGTGTAACTTGTCGTTAATAAGTTTTAGGGTCTTAGGGCATTGTATGTCAGCAAATTTTAACCTTCTCTTTTGGCATTTATTTTACGTCGCACCCTCACAGACACGTTTCTTTGTTGACGATGAGATAGGACAGAGTTAAGACTGGGAAGGAAGCGAAACTAATCTTGACCCAACACCGCCTGGTTTGAATATGGGTAACCGCGGAAAGCCATCTTCAGGGCTGCCGGCAGTGGAGTTCGAACACACCATCTCCTGAATGCAAGCTCACAGGTACGTAGCCCAAACAGCGTGGCCAACTTTCTCAGTCACATTTTATTTCTTACAAATTGGTGATATTTAAGCATTCCAGGCTTAGGCTTGTAAACCCCTCTTGTATGATTCCTTTCTTTCTCATTCTTCTAGTGATTGTTCCTGCGTGTTCTTCATCTCATTTCGATCTTCATTATCTTCGTGGTCAGTAACAAATAATGACCACGTGGTTTTTCGGTATATAAAAACAATAACAACCACCACGATCACCAGCTATTTCGTTATTAGGTCTACGACGACTGTAAATTACTGTCGACGTTGATGGACTAGGAAGTGAAAACCTGAATTCGTGAATATCTCCATTAGTATAGATCTTACGGTAAAAATATATCAGACGTAAAATATTGAAAAATAATTTCTATAATTGTTGTTATGTGCACTTTTAGATGGAGGTAATGTTTCCGGAGATATTCGAAAGTTTGTAAAAAAAAAATATATATATATATATATGTAAGAGTAGCGAATATCTCTGTAAGATAAAATGTCTTTATTCAGCTTATCCGTAGTATTTACGGGGTTGCTGGCTCTCTGAAACTCATTTTTGTTTTGGCTTGGGGTTTAAGGCCGGATGCCCTTCCTGACGCCACGTGAATTTTGAGACGAAAATCTCAATCCAGGATCGACCGGGATTCAAACCTCCGGCTCCCTGATGAGAAGCTAGTATCCAAACCACTGAGATAATACTCTTCTTAAGGTAAATGTGAAAAGAAAACGTAAAACGAATGCTATATGTTGATCAACTTCTATAAAGTACAGTTTTTCTGTACAGCTAACAACGGACAGCTCGTGATAGCCGAGCGTGCTTGAAGTTCGAGGAGGAAAGCAGCGCTTGTTAGTCGGAGGTTCGAGTCCTATATAGAACGACTTTCGACCGGCCCCGTGGTGTAGGGGTAGCGTACTTGCCTCTCACCCGGAGGCCCCGGGTTCGATTCCTGGCCAGGTCAGGGATTTTTCTCTCGACCTGAGGGCTGGTTCGAGGTCCACTCAGCCTACGTGATAACAATTGAGGAGCTATCTGACGGTGAGACGGCGGCTCCGGTCTCGAAAACCCAGAATAACGGCCGAGAGGATGCGCCGTGCTGACCACACGACCCCTCGTAATGTGCAGGCCTTCAGGCTGAGCAACGGTCAGTGGGCAGGCTAAGGCCCTTTCAAGAGCGTAAAGTGCCGTGGGTTTAGATTTTTAACAACGGAGAAATTTGACAATATCAATTTCAGTCCCCTTAATCCCTCCGACCGAGCTCGATAGCTGCAGTCGCTTAAGTGCGGCCAGTATCCAGTATTTGGGAGATAGCGGGTTCGAACCCCACTGTCGGCAGCCCTGAGGATGGTTTTCCGTGGTTTCCCATTTTCACATCAGGCAAATGCTGGGGCTGTACCTTAAATAAGGCCACGGCCGCTTCCTTCCCACTCCTAGTCCTTTCCTGTCCCGTCGTCGCCATAAGACCTATCTGTGTCGGCGCGACGTAAAGCAACTTGTAAAAAAAAATCCCTCCGTAAGCTAATCAAATAATATAAGTTATAGCGCAGTACAAGGATGGCTAACATATGACACGCGAACATGACTCTATGGCACGCCGCACAATATACTACCATGTTTTAATGTTTTTAACATTGAAAATCTAGCAAAACAGCATATTTTAAGATAAAGCCTTAAGTATGTCACAATTAATTATATGGCCAAAATATTTACAAATCTCATTAGGTTAAAGCAAAAGTAATTCTTCTGAAGATGGTTTTCCGTGGTTTCCCATTTTCACACCAGGTAAATGCCGGGGCTGTACCTTAATTAAGGTCACGGCCGCTTCCTTCCACTTCCTAGGCCTTTCCTATCCCATCGTCGCCATAAGACGTATGTGTCGGTGCGACGTAAAGCAACTAGCAAAAAAAAAACAAAAAAAAATACATCTTAAGTTCTTCTTAAAATGTACCTGTTTTTGAAAAGTAATTTTCAGTGGTGTTTGCAAAATAAAATCATGTAAAATTCAGTCGAATGGATCTATATGTAATGCAATCTAATACCTAAATGAAGTCGAATGGGGTCGTTCATGATGACTTTAAAGGGAAGTAACCGATGGCACACTAGAGAGTAAAAAGCAGTGAACAAGACCTTAACTGACACCATATTTGGGGAAGTATTGCCATCCCTGCCCTAGTGTATTCTCCGTACATCCCAGAATTTAAATACCGCGTTTCACGAAGTTCTGTCACGCTGTACAGTAGATCCGTAATGTTCACACAAACAGACGGAAATTAAACTGAACCTATTTCCTATGTTTATGTACCTACCTAACACGAGGTAAACACGATGTATTTGAAGTGTATACCTCTCCAACGTGGAAGCTATACACCACAAGGAATTTTTCACAGTTGTAAGCCTAGGTTAATTTTTCTCAAGTACGGCATCATTTTCAGTGTGGGGTTCCATGCAGCATGACCAAGAATTCCTCTTTGCGTTGGATAAATGCATGTGTGTATTAATTATGCTCCAATAAATTATCAGTCTCAACACGATATATTATTTAAATCTGATGAAACTGAATCCTGGAAATAATCCTAGTTAGTCATTCATGCTATTGATGGACAGAACACTTATACGTTTCTACTCCAAAATACTGGTGACCTCCCAAACCTGGTAAGCAACTTATCTTTGACATAAGTATACAACCAGTGGCCTTAACATTAAAAAGCCGGGCTGAGTGGCTCAGACGGTTAAGGAACAGGTCTTCTGACCCCAACTGGCAGGTTCGATCCTGGCTCAGTCCGGTGATATTTGAAGTTGCTGAAATACGTCAGCCTCGTTTCAGTATATTTACTGGCGCGTATAGGAACTCTGCGGAGCAAGCTTCCGGCACCTCGGCGTCTCCGAAAGCCGTCAAATGTAGTTAGTGGGAAGTAAGATCAATAACATTATTTTATTATTAACACAAAAAATACATTTGATTATCAGACAAGTAATAATCTAATTTTTACTTTGTCACCTGCTTAGAAACAAACCCCCACGAACCTGCTACGCCAGCGTGACGGATAGAGGGGTCCTAACCGGCTTGCCGGCGGACTTGAGGGAAATAAAATACCTCTCGCGGACGAAACACACACCCCCTGTGGGTGGGGGACGCAGACGAAGAATTCACCCACGCTATCCCCTGCCTGTCGTAAGAGGCGACTAAAGGGGGCGACCAAGGGATGATCCAATTAGAACCATGAGACTACTTGTAATTAGTACCATCACGCAGGGAACACCATGGGTCGCATTTATTAGCGCGTAGTACCACTAGGTTAGTTACGCAATAGGTTTGTGATTAGTAGCGACAGTGTGTGAATCAGGAGGTGGGTCCTACAGTACCCTTATATGAGCGTCACCATGGTTCTGCCTTACCTATGCTCAGTTCCCACTATGTGAGTAATTCCACGAGATAGTACGAGTCCCTGCGGTTAATCCACTTATGTGAGGAACACCATGGGTTTGCCCTGCCTTTATAGGTTTGCGTTGCCTGTAAATAGCGCCGCACTGTGCGAAACACCATAGGTCTGTGTTACATGTGTGCATTACACTACCTGTGAATAGTACCATAATGTGTGGAATACCGCGAGTCTCCGCTACTTTTGATTACTACCGCAACATTACATATAGCATGGTTCTACTTTCCTAGCGATAAATACCATTATGAGGGGCCGATGACCTGGATTTGGACCCGTTTCGACTGTAAGCATAATCGATTCAGCATCGTGCTTTAGAAGCAGTCCCTTGGTCAGTACTACTATTGTTTTGTGCCAGCTTATGTGCATGTGAGGCACTGTGGGTCGGATCCACTGATCGTTTTAAATTCATGTCCGTCCATTCATTCATTCTTCGTCCTCACGCTTTGAATTCTGGTCAGTTGAGGGTTTTGGACTTTTAAGTTGTCATTTCATTTCGTCTCATTTCGTACCATTAGGGGCCGATGACCTCGATGTTAGGCCCCTTTAAACAACAAACATCAATCATCATCAATCATCAATCAGAAACAAACCCCATGTTGCTGAAGGGCCTTGGCTTGCCAAGCGACCGCTACTTAGTCTGATAGCCTGCAGATTACGAGATAGCGCATTGTGAGTGCGACAAATCCTCTCGGCCTTTATTCTTGGTTTTCTAGACTCAATTGAAATTACGTAGGCTGAGTGGACTTCGAACGAGCCTTCATATCCACGTAAAAATCTCTGTCCTGACCGGGGATCAAACCTGGGGCCTTCAGGTGGGAGGCAGGCACGTTACCCTCAAACTGCGGGGCCAGCCTGCTTAGAAACCCCGACTGAAATTTCCTAATAGTGTATTCTGCCTCGGTTAACATTAACAAAGTATGTTTGTTGTATTTCTGCGTACCTTACAAAATTGCTTTGTGTTCTATTTATATTCAGTTACTGATTTTACACACACCATTACTTCTCGATGTAGTTGTACCTTCAAAGGGAAGCTGCAGGCTGGTTCAGGCGCGTGCGTAACCCACAAGCTTGCTGACGTCATTGCTCAGCCGTGCCCCTGCTCTCCCTCCAGGGGGCTGACAATCAGGAGCTTCCCCTGCCCTCTACCGTGTTGGAGCTGGTAATGCCATTGCCACGACAAAATATGTAACATACGAGAAATTAAGTTATTTTCCTTCCGTCTGGGGCAGAGCCTGGCTGGCATACTGGTAGTTTGAAACAGCAGGAGAGAAGACAAAGGCCAGCCTACGACACTTAACTAATAAACCGGGCGAGTAGGCCGTGCAGGCAAATGCTGGGTCTGTTCCTTAATTAAGGCTATGGGCGCTTCCTTCCCACTGCTCACTCCTAGGCTTTACCTAACCCATCGTCGCCATCAAACCTATTTGTATCGGTGCGACGTAAAGCAGAATTGAAAAAAACTTACTAATAAGTTTATTTTGCCATCCTCGGACGGTTTGAAGAGGAGAGGCCACAGGGTTAGCTGTAAATAGAGTAGGAACATGGGGCGTAAGGGTGAAGGGGGCTGAAAACTTAGTGGGATGACCATCTATTGTATTATGTATGTATGTAGGTAGGTAGGTAGGTAGGTAGGTATTGTACCCTTGAACTGTATGTATGTATATGACAATTGTACTTACTTTATTCTTGCCGGGCTGACTGCCCAGATAGCAGAGCTGTGGTCTTCTCTGCAAAAATTGGCGAGTTCGACCCTAGCTCATTCAGGTGGTATTTGAAGATGCTCAAATACGTCAGCTCATGCCGGTACGTTTACCATCACGTAAGAGAACTCCTATGGAACATAATTCCGCCACCTCAACGTCTCTGAGAGCCATAAAATTAGTCAGTGAGACATTACAAACATTCAAATGATTATTATTATTATTATTATTATTATTATTATTATTATTATTATTATTATTATTATTAACACATCAGTCATTCATGAGACCTAGATCTAGTAGCTGACAATACCGTATTTCATAACAGAATGACTGCAGGACAAATTAAAGAAGGCCATAATAGCCTAGTGGTGTTGTCACGCCTGCTCACCAGGCTACCGCGGTTTGAATCCTGGTTCAGTGCATGTGGAAATAATTAAACAAAAAAAAATCACGTCCCATTGGTTCGGATTCTGAGTAAAACAAGATGTCTCGTGGATATAATCACGATATTAACAGTCACGTAAAGCCACGATAAATTTAAATTAGATTATAATATTCAGGGGAGCCTCCGTGGCTCAGACGGCAGCGCGTCGGCCTCTCACCGCTGGATACCGTGGCTCAAATCCCGGTCACTCCATGTGAGATTTGTGCTGGACAAAGCGGAGGTGAGACAGGTTTTCCTCCGGGTACTCCGGTTTTCCCTGTCATCTTTCATTCCAGCAACACTCTCCATTATCATTTCATAGCATTTATCACTCATTCATATCGCCTTGGGAGTGGCGACCCCATTGTAATAACAGCCTATATGGTTCATTCATTACATCCCTGACCCGGTCAAGGACTGGAAAACAGGTTGTAGGTTTTTTAAATAATATTCAGGCATTTCTTAATAAAATTAAAAGTATAACTTTTTCCATCATTGTCTCTCGTCGAATAAAATCTGATTTTCCTACATTGTTGATATTGCATAATCTTTTATCTTAATAATAATAATAATGTTATTTGTTTTACGTCCCACTAACTACTTTTTAAGGTCTTCGGAGACGCCGAGGTGCCGGAATTTAGTCCCGCAGGAGTTCTTTTACGTGCCAGTAAATCTACCGACACGGGGCTGTCGTATTTGAGCACCTTCAAATACCACCGGACTGAGCCAGGATCGAACCTGCCAAGTTGGGGTTAGAAGGCCAGCGCCTTAACCGTCTGAGCCACTCAGCCCGGCAATCTTTTATCTTGTTAATATTAGAGGCTTCGAATATCATTCATTGTTTTGTTGTTTGTTTGTTTGTTTGTTTGTTTGTTTGTTTGTTTGTTTGTTTGTTTGTTTGTTTAACGTCGCACTAACACACCGAAGTTTTTCGGCGACGGAGGGATGGAAACAGGCTCGGAGTGGGAGGAAAGCGACCGTGGTCTTAATTAAGCCCCAACATTTTCATGTGTCAAAATAGGAAATCACATAAAACTATCTTCAGGACTGCCGATGGTGGAATTCGATGCACAATGTCCAGAGTGAAAATTCACATCTGCGTGACTCTAACCGCAGGTCCAACTCGCTCAGTAAGCGTCATTAGTCGTAAGTAGCATGTGCTTATTAACCAGTAACTGTCTGATAACGTACTACCGAGCACGATAGCTGCAGTCGCTTTAAGTGCGGCCACTATCCGCTATTTGGGAGATAGCGGGTTCGAACCCCACTGTCGGCAGCCCTGAATATGGTTTTCCGTGGTTTCCCATTTTCACAGCGGGAAAATGATGGGGCTGTACCTTAATGCCACGGCCATTTTCCTCCCACTCCTATCCCTTTCCTGTACCATCATTGCCATAAGACCTGTGTCGGTGCAAACGTAAACAAATTTAAGAAATACTACCGTGTCCTGAGGTCTGGGGTGGGGTAAGTGCAGTTAGTTGGTACTAGGCTTAGTGTCTCATTGCCAGCTGTAGAGACATTGTTCTAACATGTGAGTGATTTAGTGCGTTAAGGAGGGACGGAACAGACGCTCCAATTTGGACAGGCATTTTCTATAATGGGAATGAAATTTGGAGTCTCTGATTTAGGGGAGTATAAAAGGTGGTGGTAAAAATGTCGATTGTTATTTTTTTATGAACGAAATGGCGTATGGCTTTTAGTGCCGGGAGTGTCCAAGGACAAGTTCGGCTCTCCAGATACAGGTAAATGAAATGGCGTATGGCTTTTAGTGCCGGGAGTGTCCGAGGACATGTTCGGCTCGCCAGATGCAGGTCTTTTGATTTGACACCCGTAGGTGACCTGCGCGTCGTGATGAGGATGAAATGATGATGAAGGCGACACATATACCTAGCCCCCGTGCCAGCGAAATTAACCAATTAAGGTTAAAATTCCCGACCCTGTTGGGAATTGAACCCGGGACCCCTGTGACCAAAGGCCAGAACGCTAACCATTTAGCCATGGAGCAGGACAGTTTTTTAATGATAAATTGTTGTTTGGTGTTTCCTCTTTAATTCGATGTATGTTTCATTGTTTTTCGATGAATGCAAGTATTTATAAAGTTAAAACACTTTTATACTGCATATTACTCAAGATTACGTGAGTACGTTTTTAGCTAACGATAAGACAAGATATCTCGGCAACTATTTGCCCTGGAAGGCATTGATTTATGTTGATTTATAGTAAACATCCTGCTGCATAACTTGGTTGAATTGGTTGCTATGATATCACTTCCTATCTGTTGTATATGCGGTAAGAAGCGATGTAGCATCCAAGTTTTGTAAGTGGCATTACACCTTCAAGTGTGATTTCTGAAAAACTAAATTTTATGTGAATGTTTCTCATTTTCTCAGAAACCACTAAAGATAGAGCACTGAAATTTTAACCTCTCATTAACAGTATTATTGTTTTTATATGGATCTTCTATGATAGAGTTATGACACATAGTTTGATCATAAATATTCTTTCTTTCTTTCTTTCTTTCTTTCTTTCTTTCTTTCTTAAACCGTTTACCTTCCAGGGTTGGCTTTTTCCTCGGACCAGCGAGGGATCCCACCTCTACCGCCTCAAGGGCAGTGTCCTGGTACGTGTGACATTGGGTCGGGGGATACAAGTGGGTAGGAGGACCAGTACTCGCCCAGGCGGCCTCACCTGAACAGGGCCCTTGTGGGGGACGGGAAGATTGGAAGGAATAGACAAGGAAGAGGGAAGGAAGCGTCCGTGGCTTTAAGTTAGGTACCATCCCGGCATTTGCCTTAAGGAGAAGTGGGAAACGACGGAAATCCACTTCAAGGATGGCTGAAGAGGGAATCGAACACCCCTCCACTTAGTTGACCTCCCGAGGCTGAGTGGACCACGTTCCAGCCCTGGTATCACTTTAAAAATTTCGTGACAGAGCCGGGAATCGAACCCGGGCCTCCGAGGGTGGCAGTTAATCACACTAACCACTACACCACAGAAGTGGACTTAATCATAAATGTTCAAAAAATAAATTAATTAAAATTTCATAACCCCATCTTAACAATCAAATCTTGATTTTCTAATAAAAGTAGAACCAAGAAATTAGATCAGTACATGTACCAGATGTGAGTCTATATCCTTACAGAATGTTGTTTCCTTACCTTGGACAGTTCCCAGAGAAACCGGGATGTAAATATGCTAAATTTAACATAACCAGGATAGGTATTTGATACTCCCCTTGCCGGGCTGAGTGGCTCAGACGGTTGAGGCGCCGACCGTGTGGCTCCAACTTGGCAGGTTCGATGCTGGCTCAGTCCGGTGGTATTTGAATGCCTCGTGTCGGTAGATTTACTGACACGTAAAAGAACTCCTGCGGGACTAAATTTCGGAACTCGGCGTCTCCGAAAACCATAAAAGTGCTTAGTACGGCATTAAGCAAATAACATTATTTAATATTACATGATACTTCCCTTAATACAGTTTCCGATCTCAATCACAGATCTGGTAAAAATGATTCGTTTTGAATATTGATACTGAAACATAATCCTAAACCAGGTCTATCTGGTGGGATACAGGTTCAATGTGCACTATGCCCTCTGGTAAATACTTTATTACTTTTATTGATCTGCCTCATTCTGACCTTTTAGATTTATTTTGTAACTGACTGAGTTATGAACAATGCTATATAGGAACGGCATTCTTTATTCAGCCAGTCCTTGTGATGTCAATGTAAACATATGACTTGTACGTTCGGTTGGTGTGTACTTTCCAGTGGGTTTAGCACAGTTACGGCAAGCTCAAATGCCACCGGAGCGCATACAAGGCAGGTGTGGAAGATCATGGCAGATGACGCTGTAACAGCAGCTGCAGTGAGTAGAGTCTAAGCTCAGCAATGCAGCAGATATAGTTTCTCATGGCAACTACGTGGTTATGTACGAATGTGAAACTTTACTTTAAGATTAAAGCTAATAATAGATATTTTTAAACATATCCTGCATTAAAATAATAATAATAATAATAATAATAATAATAATAATAATAATAATAATAATATACAATTTGATACTACAAAATTAGTAACTGCAATATGTATGTACACTAAAATGTTAGCGGAGAAAGGGGCAACGTGCTGGAGTAATGTCACAAACGAACTTGTACGGACAGCGTAGGAGATGATGATGATGATGATGATGATGATGATGATGATCGTTGTTTAAAGGGGCCTCACTGCTAGGTCATCGTCCCCTAATGATACGAGGTGCAACGAAGTGAAACAATACTTAAAACTTCAAATGTATCCACTGACTAGAATCTATAACGAATGATGATGCCGAAATTACCATGAATCCAAAACAATCAGTGGATCCGATTCACAATGCCTTATTTTCTGTGATGAAGCTTGTTGTCCAAAGGGGTCAAACATCCAGTTCGCCGACCCTCTTATAATAGTAGTGATCACTGGTAATGCAAAACCATGATGTATCTTCTGTGGTAGTACTAATCGCAGGTAACAAAGAATCATGGTGTTCTTCGCATGGTGGTACTAATCACAGGCAATGTAGACCTAGAGTACATCACACACAACGGCACTACTCACAGGTAACACAAACCCGTGGTGTTCCTCACATAAGGGTACTACGGACAAGTAACGCAGGCCCATGAGGTTCCTCACATGAGTGTACTACTCACAAGCAACGTAGACCTGTGTTGTTCCTCACATAGAGATAGTAATCACAGGTTATGTAGACTCATGGTGTTCCTCATATAGTGGTATTAATCACAGGCCACGTATACTCATAAATTTGGTCGCATAGTGATACTCATCATAGGCTACGTATACTCATGGTGTAGTTCACAGAGGGGTACTAATCATAGGCGATGTAGATCCACGGTGTATCACACATCTTGGTACCACCCACAGGCAACATAGACCCATGGTATTTTTCATATCATGGTGCTACTCCCATAGAAATCCTTCCCCGATGATACTAATCACAGACCCAGCTGGAGGCAGTAACGGTACGTGTTCCTTAGATAGTAGTGATTATTCCTCTAAGGGCCGGTATTATAATGAGGGTTTAAACTGAAGTTAAACTGTAACTTGAGTTTAAACCGATGTTGAGTCTTATAATGGCCGGCCTAAGTTAAACTGAGGTGAAGAAGGAAATATACGATCTTGGTAGCAGTGACTTGCGAGAAAAGAAGACTGTCGATAATGTTTCGCAGTGACTTGCAAGAAAAGATGAGTATCGATAATGTTTTGTTTACTTCTTGTAGGTAAAATGGCGGATAAAAGCAATAACCGTTGTCGTAATTTTACTTGTAAGGAAATAGAATTGCTTGTGCAATTAGTTCAGAAATATTTATATAGTCCGTGAAACAGTGGCCTTATGAAATCCTCCGAAATGTCCCGTTTTAATAAACATACTACGGGAGGCATAAAACCGCAATGCTTTTAGTAGCTTAGTGAGGGGTTCTACAGCATGATTTCTGAAATAGAAGGAAGTTACTTTATTTTCTAAAATTTACACTTTTGACATTCAAACAGCTCAAAAAGTCATTTTTACATTCCTACCTTTTCGTTGCATGTTTTACTCTAGCATCAATTTGCTGAAATAGGGTTATGACAGTCTGTTTTTTAAGCCTAAATCTATTTAAAAACTATTTTTCATTCCATATATTAAAGTGACGTCCCCTTGGTCGGAAAACTCATAGAGCCCGTGGTTGTTCAATAATTTGAACCACTTTTTCGTCATCGCTTAGTATTTCATCGAACAGCTCAAAAATATCTTTGAGATCCATTCGTTCTGCCATGTTGTAAGGTTATGTATTCTTAAACTTCAGTTTAAACGGTAGATGAGTGGCAGTAAAATTAATCTCTAGTTAAACTTAAGATTAAGTTTTATAATACACGACTAACAGATAAACCGAAGTTTAAACTGAACCAACAGTTTAAACCTCTATTACCGGGCGAGTTGGCCGTGCGCGTAGAGGCGCGCGGCTGTGAGCTTGCATCCGGGAGATAGTAGGTTCGAATCCCACTATCGGCAGCCCTGAAGATGGTTTTTTCCCCAGTGGTTTCCCTTTTTCACACCAGGCAAATGCTGGGGCTGTACCTTAATTAAGGCCACGGCCGCTTCCTTCCAACTCCTAGGCCTTTCTCATCCCTTCGTCGCCGTAAGACCTATCTGTGTCGGAGCGACGTAAAGCCCCTAGCAAAAAAAAATAAAAATAAAAATAAACCTCTATTATAATACCGGTCCTAAGAGGGAGAACATTTTATTTTCGTTTACACTTCAGCACAAGAAAATGAACAGAATGTACGTTGTTCTAATGGACTGCATATCCATGTTTGGTTGGGAGGCGTGACCATTCTTAAGGAGAATAACAGATCGGAAGAGCATTGTGGGATACGAGCTATTGCTCACGCACCGTCGATATTCAAGTATACCTATATTATGGGAAAATCTCCATATATTCCATATACTGCAGAATAGTGTCTATTATTTCGATAAATGTGTGTCTCATTTTTCTTCCAGTTTGTTGACGTCTGGACTATCTCTACCAAGAGACTGTGCGTTTATATCTCGGATATATTTGCTGTTTCCAGCATTGTAACTCGTGTTAATTTGTTGTTGCATTCAAGAGAGTTTAGTATATTACCTATATTCTGTTCTTGAAGATTGAAAATTTAATGAAACGGCATATTAATAATTCAACAGTAAGTAGCTTTGTAAGTGGATTAAAACTGCGCTTCTGGAGTATTCCTTAAGTGCGTTGATGACATACGAAAAACAAATTTTGAAAACGCCTATTTCGATACCCTGTTGTGTCATTGTGTTGCGATATGTTTAACTTCTTTACACGAGTGGACCCTTGAAATGTCATGAAAAGTGTTTGCGGAAGTGTTGATGTAGACTAAAATGCGTAAATTGCCTTCAAAATTCCCGCAGCTTCGTATGCAAACTCGACCTTTCTACTAACATCCACAAGCACCAGATTTAGCCTGTGAGTAAGACAGTGAAGGCAGGGAAATGGGTTTTCTGACAACTTCCTAACGAAGGAATTTGTATATTTGAATGTTCCCGGCATAAGAGATACCTCGTCACTGAAATAGATCGTGCAACATTCTTTGTCTAATCCAACTGAACCTAAGAAATTATTTACTTTCAAGTTTGAAACAGAGGAACTCAGCTAACCCTAGAAACAATTCTTTAATCTGTATAATCTGTATAATTTATATTACATACAGTGAACACATACACTCATTTATCCTTTATACCTTTCATTTATTGCTTCATCAACAATGATATAGCAAATTTTGCGGTAATTCATTTCCTTAACACTATCACTAATAACTTCAGCAGAAGCCTGTAATCTATCATTTTGTATTCCCTCAGAATGAAATTTTGCATTTTTGGAACACGCTATCATTGTTAGATTTAAGCTTTTCTTTTTCAGTGTAGAAACTGTTAATCAAATCCCTGATATTCTTTGAATTAATTAAGCTCTTCATAACAAATGTCACATTTGTAATGAATTTCACTTTTGTTTCTAGGTTCATCATGCTGTCAAACCTGTTTCATCTCGTACAGTAATGAGCAAATCTTACATGTTTTGAACGTAAACTCACTCACTTGATTAAATACTAACATTTATTACATTTAAGACACTTATATAACACATTATAAATACATAATACTGAGTATTGATGGGCAGATGGCCCCGATAACAATCAGTCACATGTTCTCATCTCCTCTCGCACGAGACACCCAAGCATAACAGTCTCTCATCCCCCTTCCGTCCACACCACTTCCGGCTGGGTGCTGAAGGGTGCTGCTATCTGTCCTAAAGTGGTAGCGAGTAACTAGGTGGTCTAGCCATAGCTAGGCCGGAACATGCTCCCCACCGTTGAATCACCATGATTCAACCGAATTAAACTGCCTGATATGCCCTCAAGAGAGCTCAGTTCAAATATCACACAGGCACTGACATACAGTAACCAAAATGAGTTGATCATTCAACAAAATGTACATATAAACATAGGCAAACAGAAACACAAGCAACAAAATATTTACACACTGTTAACAGAAGGTACTAAGTAGGTTGACTGTGTCCTCATCCATTATTATGCAGTATGAATTAAGCACACTATAAGTTCTCAGTTCAAATCACACACACAACACCATAATTACACTCTGAAATGAACAAGAAAAAATATTCACATGAAACACATTATGTTTTAGCCACAACGATCCTGTTTAGTTCTCAATAGGTAATGGAATTAACTTGTTAACAGGTCGTTTAAAAAGACCACTGGTTGTTCTGATGGTAGCCACTCGTGCAAGTCCATCCTTCCCAGGGTGAACAGTCTCCACCACAGCCAACTTCCAACAGAGAGGAGGAAGATTGTCCTCCTTCAGAAGAACAACTGTACCAGTAGCTAGGTTCTCCTTGGGACAGGTCCATTTTTTCCTCTGCTGCAGTGAGTTCAGGTAATCAGCAGACCACCTCTTCCACAACTGCTGCTGCATTGACTGGATACGCTGCCATCGAGACAATCTGTTGATGGGCAGGTCAGTAATGTCAGGCTCAGGGATGGTTGTAAGGGGGGCACCAATTAGGAAATGAGCAGGTGATAAATAATTAAGGTCACTGGGGTCATTAGATAAGGCAGATAGGGGGCGAGAATTAAGACAGGCTTCTATCTGTGCAGTAAGGGTACATAGCTCCTCAAATGTCAATAGCGCATTACCCGCAACTCTTCTCAAGTGGTACTTCATGGACTTGACAGCTGCTTCCCACAGTCCGCCAAAGTGTGGAGAGCTGGGAGGTATAAAGTGCCACGTGATGCCTTCCATCGCTAATGAATTCCTTATCTCTTCACAAAAGCTGGTTGAAAGGAATAGTTTCTGGAGATCCTGCATTCTTCTATTGGCACCAATGAAGTTAGTCCCATTATCACTATAGATGATGGAGCATTTCCCACGTCGAGCTATGAATCTCCTCAGGGCTGCCATAAAGGCATCAGTAGAGAGATCACTCACTACCTCCAGGTGAAGAGCCTTGGTAGCCAGACAGATGAACAATGCAATGTAGCTCTTCGTTGTCTGTTTGCTTCTTACATTTCCCCTCTTGACGAAGAAAGGACCAGCATAATCAGTTCCTACATTAAGAAATGGGCGACTCTGTTGCACTCTGGTAACAGGGAGCTGTCCCATCAGCTGTTCAGCTGTTGACGCCTTGAATCTAAAACAGGTGAGGCACTTGTGGATGACTCTTCGAACAACTGCCCTAGCTGTGGGAATCCAGAATCTTTCTCTTAATGATGCAATTACTAATTGAGCACCTGCATGTAAAAGCCTAATGTGTTCTGCCATCACAACAAGGTTTGTGAGAGCATGCTGGGGAGGAAGGATAAGCTGGTGCTTATTGTCATAAGGTAGTTTTGAATTTACTAGTCTTCCTCCTACCCTTAGCATTCCCTTATCATCTAAGAAAGGATGTAAATCTGCAATTTTACTTTTCCTTGAAATGCAACACTTAGAGTTGAGACTGGCTATCTCTTGAGCGTAACACACTTGCTGTGCAATTTTGATACAGGAGTGCAAGGCCATCTGCAGCTCTTGTGTACTTAATATCCCTAACCTCTTGTCTTGAGGATTGGCACTATTGTGAATAAATCGCCAACAATATGCAGTAACTCGAGTCAGTCGGGACAGTGACGAGTACTTCAGCATAAGTTCATCCCAGTTTGTACCTATCAACATAACTACAGGAAGTGTGCTTCGTGACTCAGGTAGTTCCTCTTCTGCATGGGCTGAGCTTGTGTCTGGCCATGATTCAGTGGGCTCAGTTAACCAGGATGGTCCGTGCCACCACAGGTTCATACCTCGTAGTTGTTCTGGAGCAACACCTCTGGATATTAAATCTGCTGGATTACAACTGGTAGGAACATGTCTCCATTCAGCCTTGTGAGTGTATTCTTGAATTGAAGAGACTCGGTTGGCCACAAATGTTTTCCAGCGAGTAGCAGGAGATGCGATCCAGGCTAATACAATGGTGGAGTCTGTCCACAGGTACAGCTTGCTGACTGGCAGAGACAAAGCTGGAAGGGTCTTGTGGAGTAGTCGGGCAAGTAGTAGCGCTCCACACAGTTCAAGTCTTGGTAGTGTCAGTTTCTTCACCGGTGCTACTCTGGATTTAGAACATAATAATCTGACACAGGTCTGTCCCCCTTTGTCGACAGACCGTACATAAAGACAAGCTCCATAAGCTTGTTCTGAAGCATCAGAAAAACCATGAATTTGTATATCAACATGGGGTCCCTTACATGTGACTAACCGCTCAATATAAAATTCTCTTACTGCCTGTGGCTTAAAGTGAAGTTCTTCCCATTCTCTGACTAGTTGAGATGGTAGTCTGTCATCCCAGTTCAGACTGACTAGCCAAAGTTTCTGCATAAAAACCTTGTAAGAAATTACCAAAGGGCTGACCAACCCAAGTGGATCAAATATTGATGCAATAACAGATAAGACCTTTCGTTTAGTTACATGAGAGTCAGCATGATAGGGACTGTCTGAATACAGATTGCCACAAATGAGAAAATGATCAGTGACTGGATGCCATAATAGGCCTAAAGATTTCACACTAGTGCCTTCATCAAGACTTAAAGGCAGCTGGGTTTCCCTGTCCTCTTCTGAAACTGCTTCTAGTAATGCTGGGTGGTTTGAACACCATTTTCTGAGGTGAAATCCTCCACTCTCTAGTAAATTAATAATTTCAGACTGCAACTGAAGAGCATCCTGGATATCGTCACAGCCGCTTAATAAATCATCAACATAAAAATCTCTGCGAACAACTTGTGCTGCTCTGGGGAACCTTGATTCTTCATCTTCAGCAAGTTGCTGCAGGCATCTGGTAGCTAGGAAGGGTGCTGATGCTGTACCATATGTTACAGTTGTCAGTTCATAGTGAGAGGGTGGGTCCCTAGGTGATTCCCTCCAGATAATCCGCTGAAGTTTCCTATCATCTGCATGAACCATGACTTGCCGATACATTTTAGCAATATCTGCGGTGAAGGCAAAGGTATGCATTCTGAATCTTAGAATGATAGAGTAAAGATCCTGTTGTATTGTCGTTCCAACCATTAATATGTCATTCAATGAAATGTTGTTAGAAGTTTTAGAAGATGCATCAAATACTACCCTAGTTTTGGTAGTCGAGCTACTAAGCTTAAAAACTGGATGATGGGGTAGATAATAGCTTCCATCTTCATTCCCTGACTGAGTAGATGTATCCACCTTAACCATATGCCCCATCGCCTCATACTCGTGAAGAAAGTTAGAGTACTCGTGCTTAAGTGAGGGCTGCCTGCTGAAACGCCGTTCTAATTGAGTTAGTCTTGACATGGCATGATTGAAGGAGTTTCCCAGAACCTCAGGTTTCTGCTTGAGGGGTAAGCGAACTATGAATCTACCTGTAGCATCCCTAGTAGTATTCTCTGTAAAATGTTTTTCTGTGGCTCTCTCTTCTCTTGTCATGACTCGTGACATAAGCTCTTCTATTTCCCAGAACCGTTGTAGTTGGGTGTCTAACCTGTCCTCTGACTTCAAGAAACATGTAGTTAGAGTAGGATTTTTCTCTTCCCTACGATGGTAGTGTCCAGCAATAATCCATCCTAGTTCAGTGTCTTGAAGGATAGGATAATCTGGTGATCGAGTTCTGCGCCGAGGTTTCAGTAATGAAAAGAAATGTTCTGCGCCTATTAACAATTCAATGCCACCTGGCTGGAAGAACTTGGGGTCAGCGAGCTTCAAATCAGTGGGCAAGTTCCAATGCTCATGCTGAATGTAACTACTGGGCATGTTACCTGTGATACGTGGAAAGACAGAGCAAGTCATACTCACAGTGAAGTTACTTACAGTGGATTGCAATTCTAACTGAACACTGTACCTTGATTGAGAAATGGAATCATTTATGCCGCTGATTGGTATGGGATTCTTCATTTTCTTAAGGCCTAATCGCTGTGCTAGACTTTCGGTGCAAAGATTAACCTGGCTGCCACTGTCAAGAAGTGCCCGGCAGACCTGCATTTGCCCCCTAGAATCTAGTACCTTGACCATGGAAGTGGACAGCAGAACCCCTACAGGGTCTTTTGTATTGCAGTATGTGTGAGAGGAGTTGGATGCAGTTTGATGGGCTGTACCTCCCTCTCTACCTGATAGATTATGTAATGAGGTGTGATGCTTCCTACTACATAATTTACAACCACGTGATTTGCACTGTTTGGCAGAATGCTGTGTACGCAAACAGTTAAAACATAAGTCCATTTCTTTAACCCTTCTTTGTCTATCTTCCACACTCAGAGCTGCAAACTCTTCACATTTAAATATCGGGTGATTACCATGACAGCAGGGACACTTTATGAGACTGGTAGTGGTGTAAGTGTAACGCGGTTGAGTATCCCCTTGAGGTTTAGGCTTATTTCTGTCAGCTTGTTGTCTGTGCGATGGTGCAGTGTGCTGTGAGCTAGGGAAGTTCTCCAGAGCTTGCCGTTTATGCTCAACAAATGACAGCAAGTCATCAAGTGATGGAACCCGAGTGTCTGCTTGTGATAATTCCCAGTCTCGTCTAGTACAAGCATCAAGTCCTTGAGCATACAGTTGAGTCAAAATAACTTCATGCAATGGAATGTTAAGTTCTAGGGCCTTCAGTGCATTCAAATGACTATTAAAAGTGTTAGAGTACCTTAACAGTTCTGTGGCTGTTTCACTGGAGACTGATTTTAAAGTTAAGAGTGCCTTAACATGAGTAGCTGCTATTAGTTTCTTGTTCTCAAATCTGTCCTTCAACATTTTCCACGCTACCTCATAATTTGCCTCTGTGATGGGTAAATTTTGAATTAATTGGCTGGCTGGGCCCTTGAGAACAGATGCTAGGTAGTGAAATTTCTGGACACTTGGCAGATTATTGTTGTTATGAATCATAACTTGAAAACTGTCTGCGAATGAGAGCCAGTTTTCGTATTTTCCATCGAAATGTGGAATGTTAATAGCCGGTAACTTTAAACTCGCGACACTGCTGACCTGAGTTCTTCCTGAATCTACCGTGTCGCGTGATGACTCTTCAAGGTTCGCTATTATTTTACTCATTTCGCCCTTTACCTTGTAGTATTTGGTTTCGAATTCGGCACGCGCCTGATCATGAGCTTGCTCGTTTTCAGCGTCTCCTAATTCTAATTCTGACTGCACGTCATCAAACTTCGACATTAATGCACTCATGTCTTCGTATCGCAGTTTAATTTCATGCGAATTCGAATGCTGTTGAGCGATGAAATTTTCAACGAATGTTTCCGAGCGGGTAAGTTGCGCTTTAAATCGCGACCTCTGCTTAAGAAGCTTTTGCCTTGTTGAAGATTCCATGATGGAGGGGGTAAGACAATAACAAGGAGAAAAGGAGAGCCTTAAATGAATAGTACTGACCTGCCTTCAGTTTAGTTTACCTCTGGTGCTGGAACATCGAACCTGGGACTGCCAGATGATGTCATTGAAGTGAACTTCCTAGTATTTCCATGTTACTGTAGAAAGTAGTCGTCCATACTACACGCCACGCTGCTTTCACGAGGTCCTCGTGGTGTAGATAATCCGGCCCGGTAATTGGACCATGTTTTGAACGTAAACTCACTCACTTGATTAAATACTAACATTTATTACATTTAAGACACTTATATAACACATTATAAATACATAATACTGAGTATTGATGGGCAGATGGCCCCGATAACAATCAGTCACATGTTCTCATCTCCTCTCGCACGAGACACCCAAGCATAACAGTCTCTCATCCCCCTTCCGTCCACACCACTTCCGGCTGGGTGCTGAAGGGTGCTGCTATCTGTCCTAAAGTGGTAGCGAGTAACTAGGTGGTCTAGCCATAGCTAGGCCGGAACACTATCATTGTTAGATTTAAGCTTTTCTTTTTCAGTGTAGAAACTGTTAATCAAATCCCTGATATTCTTTGAATTAATTAAGCTCTTCATAACAAATGTCACATTTGTAATGAATTTCACTTTTGTTTCTAGGTTCATCATGCTGTCAAACCTGTTTCATCTCGTACAGTAATGAGCAAATCTTATAAGAGATTTTTAATATTTCTCTGTTGTATCAGCCAGGTGTTTGTTTATTTTTGTGGTAATAAAGCGAGAGCCGTAATTTGTTCTTCCATCCACCCATTGTATCTTGATAAAGAAACATTTTGAGAATTTAATGTTTCATGTTTAAGTGCAATCGTATCCATATGTTTTCATTCACTGTAGCCAGTGTTCATCATATTTAAAAATTATTCCCGTCTATTCGTCAAGAAATGTCCACGAACAAAAAAATCGCGTCCTTCCTAATTTAATATTCTATCCAAGAATATTTGTCGTACCAGCTAGTTCGGGTCCATCTACATTTACCCGACTTCTTTTCTGGGAAATGAAGTTCACTTTCCTATATTTCTTTGCTATAAACATTCCGAACCACCAATTTCATTAAAATTACGTAGCGTTTGTATTTTTCCCTTACGCGGATGTTTAAATAACAGTGTATCCATTGAATATTATGTTGAAAAAATCACAAAGTGAGCTTCAGTAACAAATAATATGATCACGGCAGATTAATAATACTCACGAAATCGAAAACTGTACCGTACTGCGGCACATCGTCACCTGATCACTAACTACTAAAGTCTGGCTGATCATCACAATCACACGAGTTGCACTGCAGAGATTTCCGTAAATGCATATTATTATGCGTAATGCAGGGTAGGTGAATCCCCGTAGTTTCAAACAATATCACTTTAAGCTAACAGGTCGCTGGTGATTATGACACAAAACAATGAAATATTTGTAATGGTGGAAGCTCACCACTGGTCATATCATAGCAATGGAACTTAATGTTGCTATATACACGTGTGTCTAGTGAAAATCATTCAAACAATGAAATGTGTCGTGTTGCATTGATGACGGCATGCCTACATCAGCAGCATGCTGAAATACGACAAATACAAACAGAGACGGTAGTTAAAAGTTTTTCAGAATTATTATTGTTTAACTTAGTTAATAGAATGAAATTATATTGTTACTTTCCAGGGGCGTACGCCAAGGAGGGATATAGCACCCTCCCCCCCCCCAAACATTTTGAAGTTTAGGACTTGTGATTAGTTGTGGTAACCATTTTAGGTGATTTGTCTTTTCATTTGAACTACATATTTGCCAACAGTGCGCCGATGCTCCTATTAATACATATTATTGCATTATTATTATTATTGTATTATTGTATTATTATATTATTTTATTCTGTAACTGCGCAGTCGTTTGTTTTTAAATGAGTAGGTTTTACTCTTACCTGTACCGCCAACGACTTGAGTGAGGGGAAGTGTGGGACTGTGGAGAAGGGTACTGTTAACCCGGAACTTGAATGACCCGCAGCACAAGGCCCTGTGAGCAATGGATAACATGAACAAGTAAAATGCAACCTGTGACAATAAAGTTCGGTGAATAGTCTTGTACTATCAACATGGATGAACAATGCACGATAGTGACATTACTGTCCTTTGAAATAGTCACCTCCCACAACTATGCACTGCTAATATTGGCAATACATGTCCAGGAAACTTTGCAAGAAGGCTTCCTTTGGGATGGTGTTCAAAAGCCTCGTCACGTTTCGTTGGATGTCAGGAATATCGTCAAATCTCTTTCCTGTCAAAGCGAGTTTGAGTCGTGGGAATAGGAAGAAGTCTGGAAGAATGAGATCTGGCGAGTATGCGGGATGTTCAAGTTGCACCACCCCCTTTTTTGCCATGAACTATTTGACGATATTGGCTGTGTGTGGGCGAGCGTTGTCATGGACAAAAGCCATGAACCTTCTTATGCGTGCTGGGGTCGTACCCTGCGTAGACGTTTCATGAAACGGGTCAAATTTTCGTTGTGCCGTGAAGCATTCAACGTCGTTCCCTCAGGTAGAAATTCCTTGTGGGTAATGCCTTGACTGTCGAAAAAGGTGATAAACATCGCTCTGATGCGTGACTTTTCGGCTCTGACATTTTCCCAACGAGGGGATCCCTGGGAACGCCATTCCATGCTTTGCCGTTTCGTTTCAAGGTCGTACCTGGGACACCAGGTTTCATCCTCAGTGACAATACAGTTCAAGAAATTTGGTGTCGCATCCACCGTTTCGACAAAATCCTGTGAAGCCTCTAAACGTGCCTGCTTCTGATCGTCCGTCAAGTGATGTGGCACAAGACGAGAACACGTTTTCCTCTTCCCTAACTTCTGGATAACGATTTGTCGCACGGATTCACAGTTAATCTGCCGTTCATCCGCTATCATGCGCACAGTTATTCGCCGATCGTTAGTGATTAATGTCCTCAAATTCTCAATGTTTTCGTCACTGACGGCGGTCTTCCGCCACGGGGGTTGTCAGAAACACTTTCCCGGCCTCCTCGAAAACGGGCGAATCACACGTACACACACTTCAAGGACAGTGCTTGATCTTCATAAACACGTACCAGCATAACATGCGTTTTTTCGGTGTCTTGCCAAGCTTAAAAAAATGTGTACATTGAACTTTTGGTCGTTCATGTTCCAGTTCGTAGTTCAGAACCAACGCACTAAACACGCACTGCGTCAAACAGGTCTTACACGGCACACACACGATGCTCAACTGAACAACGTTGGGATCAGGAGGTCAAAACCTGCTGCTACGCAGGTGCAGTGGTGTGTGTCGCCAGTGTAGTCGTATGGACCATTCTGACTTCATTCACCGAGCTTTATTGTCACATGTTGTATTTGTGATGTGACAAGTTCAGAACTTCAGACGGAGAGAGTCAAACACCAGACAATACGCCTTGTGGTCTGTTTTGCGGAGAGACATAGTTCTTTGAAAGGTTATTTGCAGAATGTGACAGCACAAGAAAGGTTCAATGGGTTAGCTCTCTTGTATACAGCCTAGCTTCCACAAAGAACATGTGACCTCAGAAAATATAATCCATGAGCTGGCCAAAAACCCAGGAGGCATCTGCTATTGTGATCAAGATGAATACAATGTGTCTTAAACAAATAATTGTGTTACTTCGAAAGTTTTAGTTTAGTGTTTGTAATTTCAGAATATGTCCCCAGCATCATTTAACAGTAATCTTCAAATAAGTGCAATATTTAATATCGCTCCACAAAAATAATTTCTACTTATGCCCCGTTTCGTATCATGCACGTGTCCTTTCTGCATGATTCATAAAGTTCCTTTTGCGTGGGCTTGGTCCTACCTTGCTCACCCACTGAAACCGCCACTACTATACGGAAAGCTTTTCTGTCATATATTAGTGATTTAAGGTTCCTGAAAGTTTCAAGATCGTGTCTAACACATTTGTACCGGCGTTGTTTTCTTTCGTAAATGCAGGCCTCCCAAGGTTCCACCTAATGATATACTTTCTCAGATGAGCCATTTGCTAATGTATTATCGGGAGGAGGAGTGGCAGGTCATCCCTTTTTCCAATATATTATTATTATTATTATTATTATTATTATTATTATTATTATTATTATTATTATTATTATTATTATTATTATTATTATTAACAAATGCATCGCAATTGGGAAATATCCCGGTGGCAATTGTCACTTACGTAAAATTAAAAATTAAACAACAACAATAACAACGACGACGACAACAAGAGTACATTAAGCAATTCCATAGAAGGAATATATTACAAGGAATACTACTAGTTTAGGTTTCTAAATCCAGCATCATCATATACAAATATACAAATGCAAATAAGCTGAGAACAATTTAAGGCACAAGGCGCGAAAGGCTTCTTTCTATTCGTGTCTCTCGCCGAGAAACAGCGGTATTGTGCGGTCTTCGGATCGGCCATGATATACCGACGCACTTCTACTTACTGAAGAGTTGTTTTAAGGGCGCTAACATCTAAGTCATCGGCCCTCCACTGTGTACTTAAGGCATCCATCTGACCGTAATACACATCGTTACGGGATGCGCAGATATGGCCTATTTTCACCAATGTCTAAGTCCGACTCGTTGGCTGAACGGTCAGCGTACTGGCCTTCGGTTCAGAGGGTCCCGGGTTCGATTCCCGGCCGGATCGGGGATTTTAACCTTAATTGGTTAATTCCAATGGCACGGGGGCTGGGTGTATGTGTTGTCTTCATCATCATTTCATCCTCATCTTGACGCGCAGGTCGCCTACAGGAGTCAAATAGAAAGACCTGCACCTGGCGAGCCGAACTCGTCCTGGGATATCCCGGCACTAAAAGCCATACGACATTTCATACCAATGTCCAAATCTTCCGAGCGTCATATCCTTCAATTTGCGATATGACGGGCAGTCATTAGACCTCATTATACTTTTTATGAGTTGTAGTTGTCTGTTTCATCGTTTTTAAAATGGTTATTGTTTAACATTATTAATTTTTCCTTTATTTTATCTACTAGTTTAATGTTTTAAGATTTATTTTCGCTTTTTACTTGTTATAATGTAAGTTGTATGAGCTTGCCGGGCTGAGTGGGAGAAACGGAATACCCTGGGAGAAGCATCGCCTGCACCTAGTCCTATGAGTCCGCCAGTGGCGGAGATTCTCAGGCGCGGTGCACCAGGCTTCGCTGAACTGCCTATCCCCAATGATCTCGTCTCAATCAGCCTGCAGAGGGCTTCTAGCTTAGCACGGAAAGGTACTGTATGTTACACATTACAGCAATGAACATTTATTGTTCAGATGTATCTTAAATGAATAATCAGAATGATTAAATATGCCCTAAGTATCACCCAAGCGATTCTGGTGATTCTGTAAATAAAATAAAATAAAATAAAATAAAAAAACAACAACATGACACTACAACCCTAAAGGGCTTTGGTGTACCAAACGACCGCTGCTCAGCCCGAAGACCTGCAGATTAAGAGGTGTCGTGTGGTCAGCACGACGAAACCTCTCGGCCGTTATTCTTGGCTTTCTAGACCGAGCCGCCATCTCACCGTCAGATAGCTCCTCAATTCTAATCACTTATGCTGAGTGGACCTCGAACCAGCCCTCAGATACAGGTAAAAATCACTGACCTGGTCGGGAATAGAACCCGGGGCCTCCGGGTAAGAGGAAGCTATTCTGTGGCCACTTGAAATCGGAAAAATAATAATAAGAAGACGAAAAAGAAGAATCGAGCGAGTGGCTATGTGGTTAGCGTTACATAGCTGTCAGCATGCATTCGGAAGATAGTGGGGTCGAAGCCACTGTCGGCAGGCCTGAAGATGTTTTTTCCGTAGTTTCCCATTTTCATTGTGAACACTGGGGAACAAGCTAAATACCGTGAGGTGAAATTGATTAAGGTTTAAAACATGTGTTGATTTTTTTACAGTGAACTGAACACCATATGAAACTCTTATCAGTATTTCTCAGATATTAACGTGGCTGCCTCTCATTGTGAAGTTGGTGCGAACAGTGTGCTGTTTCGTTCGAACACAATTTCGCGACGCACGGCGGAGAGGGCTGATGCCCTCCGTGAACAGTATTTCATAATGTTATTGGTTTTACTTCCCTCTAACTACCCTTAAGATGTTAGAAGACGCCGAGGTGCCGGAATTTTGTCCCGCGAAGATTGGCTACATGCTGGTAAATCTGCGGACACGGGGCTGATGTATTTGAGCATCTTCAAATACTACTGTGCTGAGCCAGGATCGAACCTGCCAACTTGAGTTCAGAAAGCCAACGCCTTAACCGTCTGAATCACTCAGCCCGGCGGGAGCGGTATTTTTTTTTTTTTTCGACACACTCTTTCTGGAGAGATTTACACCCTATTGCTGAATCGGTCGACCTCGGCAATCTTCGAGATTCGTACTGGCAACCTTTAAACACAAACTATGAATCGCTTATGGATCGCTGTGGGACATCTGGCGCACATTTTACGTACTAGTACTGTTGTTGTTTACACAGCAAAGCCAAACTATAAAATTCATGCTAGGAACAAGATTCGCATCGAGAAATGTTATATAATGTGTGTGTAACACAGTATTGTTGGCTTAAGATAATAACGGTTTAGAAACTTCATATCGATCGATCATATTCTCGATTCAATTCAGATTTCATTTTCATTCAGTTGGCAGCACTACCCGAACCGAGAGAGCTCCGTCCTTACTCCTCACCACGGTACACAAATCTATCCAGAAAAAGTGTGCCGATAATACCAAAGATCCTACAGCAACTGCATTTTCGTGCGTTTTCTTTCACAATGGGCATATGAACAGATGATGTGTGAAAACGCTCATGTACTGCAATACTAGATGAGTATAATAAAGGCTGGTAGCTTACAAGTAGGGTTTTCCGAAAGATAATAAAACTGGGCACGAAATAAGGAAGGAATTATTCAAGTGACTCTCCTCCGTAGGAATTACAGTAGACGATTGTGGAAGTAGAAATTTTCTTACCGATCAAGGTGGCAAGAAAATAAAAACTTTAGAGAAGAAAACGCCTACAACTGCGCAATAAACCTCTTAAACACTGTTCAGAGATGACGCGCATTTAGCACAGAATCTTCCCAATGTAAAACGACTTTCGATGAAACATCCAAGGCAGTTTCATACATCAGATGATTTGGACTTTTCGCTTGTCTTCCTCAAATGGTTCATCGGGAAGTTCAGTCCAGGTGGAACTCCAAATTCATTATGATGAAATATTTTCACTTTCATATTTAAGCTGTGATGGTACATACCACATCCCCACACTGGAGTTATTACATCATATTATTATTATTACTATGTCATTATTTTATTGGTGTATGAAGGTAAGACTGTTTGAAGATGGAATGTCTCATTGTTAGGTAAGTCATTATTAATCTGTTTTGTACAGGCATTTGGGAAACACACAACTATTTCCAGGTTTGGAAAAAATCCAAGGAAACTTTAGTGAGTCATATGGAGAGTCCAAGCCTGACACATATATATCCTGAAGTCAGCCTCGTCGGGCGTGGTCCGGATATAGGGGGTGTTACCTTAGCGCGGATATCTCTCGCTCATGATTAGGCAGACAGGCTGGCACAATTTAGAAGATATCGAGAAGGAGTGAGGATGAAAAAGCTACATATACGCTACGAGGACGCTAGCCAAGCGGACAATTTACGGAAGACTATCACTTTGAATCATTTTACGGGTAAAATTTCTGGAGGAGTTCACTGTGAGTTTTATCTAATATGTTGGTTTAATCTGGACATTAACGAGTGCACGACTGATAGTTGACGAGCAGTGCAGTGACGTCGTTACTTACTAAGACTTACGCAACTCTTGTGCTAAGGTACCGAACTAACAAGTATATGTATGTACTTGGTCTTCCATACCTCATGGCAACCTTCGTTAATCTATGGCTCGGTTTCAAGTCATAGATCAACAGCATGTGTTTGTGCAAGCGAATTGTCCCTAAAACCTCGTGTTGTGTCAGTGGAAACAAAGACGTACATCATCAAAGCGATGTGTTGATGGTGGGAGCCGGCAATTTATGCTGATACACGAAAACAGTGAAGGGCAACATAACATATACTGTATATGCGTTGTAATAACTGGTCATCGGGTTCACTACAAATGGTAGTGTGACCCCGCTGTCGTTTCCCAATGTTTGTGTTCCAGGATTAGTGAATATAAATAGGGAGTCTTCCAGCAGTTGTAAATATTTATTGAGTGTGTTGCTATTTTACATTTATTGTGTGTTAATGAAGTGCTAATGTACAGATTGTTATGCCAGAATATTGATAGTTTATATTCAATTGGGAAGTTAATGGAGAACCTAGGTGCAGTTCCTATGTCTTTATTCGTTTTTGGGTTTAGGTAAGGCCCAATCAGCAGAGCACCAGTTTTGCAGCTGTGTGAACATGACCTGCGTGCAATCATTTATGTTCCACAATTTTTATTATTGCTCTTGTTTTTAATATTCTATATTGAGGGCGCATTTTTGGCAAATTATTATTATTATTATTATTATTATTATTATTCTCAGTATCGTCAGTTTTATACTTATTCTCTTATTTTAAATTTTATTTCTTTGGAAGTCGCCAAGTGACAGTTATGTATTTAATTATGGTGCAAAATTAATATTTTGATCAATGTAATTTTTAATGTTATACAGCGTGTCCCAAGAAACACCGACAACGCTTATTATGTTGTGCGGGAAGGCAAACTGAACCGTTTTCAAGAAGAAACCCATGTCCAGAAACGCACATCTTGGACGCTGTAGCGCTTCGATGTATGGGATGTGCGTGCGTTCCACATGTCGTGAATAAACCCAACATTAGTAGCACATTGGGCACATTACAAACGGGGTTCGAAATGTCTACCACTAACGTCATTGCACCACTAACGTCATTGCAGAGCCTCACGCACATGACCCAATACGTGCGGTTGTCTTTGAAGAATTTCTATCGCTCCGTGGACTCGAGCAATAAGGTCCTTCGCTGACAATACACGAGTGTCATACACCATACTCTTCATACTACCTACGTGGAACTATCCGGTTTCTCTTAGTCTTCTACCGATGGCCCCGAACGTAGAATGAATAATGTGTGGTACGTCTGTTTGGGAAACGTTCCGCATACAATCTTGCAGCAGCTCTACCATTGCAATCCGTTTTGCTGTATGCAAGTATCATATCAGTCATTTCGGCAGCTGTATACTGGTACATGTCGCACTGCTTTTAACAACGTTACTGCACTGGCAGACTACAGCACACAAGTAACGCAGCAGGATGCGCACCAAGCACTGTGTGTAGGAATGTTATGTGGGTGAAGTCGTCCATCCGCAGTACACAGATGGCTAAAGGGTTGCATATCATCCGTATTAAGGTACGAAATTGGAACAAATTGTCACAACCGTACTCAGACTTCGACGCTCTGCAGAGCACAAACCGTGCAATTCCGGGCAGGGGCTCCTTCTTGAAAACCAATCCGTCCGCCATCCCGCTTAACAACTAAGCCTTGTCGGTGATTTTTGAGGGACACCCTGTAAATTTACAATTGACGCCCAAGCGTGAGGCGCTTAATTATTTTATTTATTCATATTACAATTGTCACGCAACTGTGTGGCAATAGTTAGTATAATATTAGCACCCAACAGTAGGGCAGATTTTTAAATAATATTACAAAGTGATTCGGCAGTTGGTAGGGGGAAAACAATGGGGTGGATGTCCTAGATGGGTTGGATGTATGCTTACGACAAGACGTACCCCGTTTCCTGGAGAATTTATGTTGGTTACGAAAGACTTGGGCCATGTTCATACAGTCAGCATGCATTCAATTTGGTACGAAATTTAATTGAACGCTGTAGCTTAACTGAGGGTGGGTTAACTGAAATGTAATATATAAACGTCCCTACCAAAGTGTAACTTGAAGAAAACTGTGAAATGACAAAGCGCTAAAAGTATCTTCATTAGTAACTCTTGGGACCTAGTGTTTACAGTGCACCAGGTCTTCTGGTATGGGCTAGAGCAATTTTGCTACGTTCATTGATCCGTCTCAGCTTTATCCTTGGGTTTGACGAAATGAAAGTGACTGAGGTAGGAGTGATGCTAGTAATGCCATTCATTTTGCAGCCAGTCCCTGCTATGAATGGTGCTAAAATATAGCCCATAGGGTCGGTTGGTGCATGCATTTCAGTGGGCTTGCCAGAATGATATGTAATAACAAATTCTTGCTCGGCGAGGAAAGCAACGGGAAACTACCTCACTCCTCATTTCCCTAGTACGCCTCTTTAGTGATGCTAAGGCCATCTATGATAGCTGATGGTGGAGCTGTTGAAGATCCAACCAGCCTTCGGGCTTAGGACTAAACATACATACATACATACATACATACATACATACATACATACATACATAGTAACTCCTGCGCACTGGAAACTTCGCAAGCTTGGCGACTCCGAGAGATAGAGATAGAGATAGAGAGAGAGAGAGAGAGAGAGAGAGAGAGAGAGAGAGAGAGGAGGTTCATAAAGAAGTGCGGCACCTGCTTCGTAAAACTCAGGATCAGGATAACAACGACGTAGACCTACAGGACTCAAGTCAGTGCGACGCTGAGGCCAAGAAAAGTAAAATGCTGGACTGGGAGGACTTAGAAGATGGCGACGATATTTGTGTTGATCAAGTAACTCAATAGTTCCGGATACCAGCAGCTAAAAGAAACAGCAGGATGGTGGAAGAATTATGCTGCCACAACGCTGCCGCGGTTGACTAAATTAGCGCGGCAGACCTGGTCGTGCATGCGTCAAGTGCAACCAGTGAACGTGCACACAATACTGCTGGTTATACAGTATAACCCAGGGGCGCAGGAACATTCTTCAACCTGAAATATGGGATTCGATTTCTGTCATTCGGGACGCCGTGATGATTCCCACAGGCCTATGTTAGTTAGCGTGGAGGGTAGGAAAAAAAGTGACGTAGACTTGTGCAATAGTTTCATACTTAAATGTATTTTAAATGCGTACGATATAATGTTAATCTACAAGTTACGTTCTTCTAAGATGGGGGATTTTTTATTTCTTTGTGTTTATCGAGCGAGCTGGCCGTGCGGTTGTGTTCTAGGAGTGGGAAGGAAGCGGCCGTGGCATTAATTATGATAGAGCTCAAGCATTTGTCTTGTGTGGAAATGGGAAACTACGGAAAACCCTCTTCAGGGCTGCTGGCGGTATGTTTCGAAACCCACTATCTCCCGAATGCAAGTTCAAAGTCGCGCGAGTTTGCATAAGAGGATATGTCTCTCATGTCTAAGTATTGGCTGCCTGCCATTTTTTCGAAGAGTGTTGTATTCGTCTGTTGTGAGTATATTTTCTTGGCTCATACTTTACTGAAGTGCAAGCTTAGAATTAGCGGTAGGTTCAATACTGAAAGCCTCCAGCTTCTTAGGTGAATTGAAATACATTGGAAATTAAGGTGAAATATATTTTTGTAGAAAATGATCAAATCAATATTATATCTATACAATAAAGTCCCTGATAAATAATGTATGTAATCAGTACTAGCAACAATCCCCTAATTAGAATCATTTATGGTACTGCTTAGAAAAATAATTAACTTAGAGATGTTCAAATTGAGCCTGTAACTACGCAGTACCTACATGACTTTGTTGGCTCTAAAGTTTAAGTGTTAGTAACTATGTTCCCTACTATACTTCGTAAGAAATTTTCTGTGTAAATGTAGTTGGACTGTCTCATTTACTCATTGTTGGATACGGAAACATTCCTAATCATGGGTTCAAATGGAATTAACACGTAAATTCGTTATGAAGTTGCTTCGATCAATATTTTTCCATTTATTTCCGAATGACTTATACAGTATCTCTGGTCTGAAGCACCCGAAATACTACCCTGAATCCGAATCGGAGGGATCCAACTCGACCCGTCTACATCACGGCCCGGCCCGATCCTTACCCGAATGCTCGAGCCGTAGTTAGCAGGGCCCTGCTTCTCTACTGCGTGTTTTATTTTTCTGTTGTAAATGTGATGTATTGTGACAGAATGAAGGGTTGTATAATAAAACGAACACAAAATCCAGTCCCTGAGTCAAGGGTATGAATCAGTCGCGGTCAAAGTTTCCTACCCAATCGCAAATCGAACATGGGATCCTCTGAACCAAAGGTTTTACTGACCATTCAGTGAAGGAGCCACAATTTTACTATTATCACAAACAGTGCACATTTTATGAATAGATGAGATCTTATGCATACAAACTAATCTTAGTAATAAGATTATATTTATTGGCTTCTAGAGTGAGTCTGTTATTTACCGGGCGAGTTGGCCGTGCGCGTAGAGGCGCGCGGCTGTGAGCTTGCATCCGGGAGATAGTAGGTTCGAATCCCACTATCGGCAGCCCTGAAGATGGTTTTCCGTGGTTTCCCATTTTCACACCAGGCAAATGCTGGGGCTGTACATTAATTAAGGCCACGGCCGTTTCCTTCCAACTCCTAGGCCTTTCCTATCCCATCGTCGCCATAAGACCTATCTGTGTCGGTGCGACGTAAAGCCCCTAGCAAAAAAAATCTGTTATTTCGGATTAGGGATTCGATTCCCGGCTGGATCGTAGAATTATCAACAGTTTAATTTCCTTGACTCCGGGTCTGGGTGTTTGTGCTGCCACTATAATTCCTACAATTCACACTCTATCCACTAACACACGGCACACACCACAGACTCTCATCGGAAAGCTGCCCCAGATTATTAATAGCCAAGGGAAATAATTATAAATAACGACATTTCTATGTGTATTATACTACAGTGGGATCACGAACAGTCAATTCACTTCGTTTTAAGTACAAAACACTGAACATAATGTTAATTAATTTTATTGTTTATGTCCCGCTAACTATTTATGACAGTTTTCAGAGACGAGGAGGTGCTGGAATTTGACCCGCAGGAGAACGTTCTTTTACGTGCCATTAAATCTACAGACATGAGGCTGACGTACTAGAGCACCTTCAAATACCAGTGGACTGAGCCATGTTGGAACCTGCCAAATTGGGGTCAGAAAGTCAGCGTCTCAACCGTCTGAGCCACTCAGCCCGGCAATGCATAAATATTAGTACACTCATATTATATTTCACTTTATTACGTTGTACAGGTTTAACGAACCCACGACAGCATGGATATAAACACGAAACCCAGTCGTAACGGGCAAATGAGATCGAAAATTGAGTATGTTCTTGCTCGCATTCTACACATACGATGAGTTTTTTCCTCAGTATTTATAATTCACTTGGGACAGACGGTGTCCGGCTCCTTGGCTTAATGATAAGCGTAGTGGCCTTCGGTTCAGAGGGCCTTGAGTTGGATTCCCGGAGAGATCGGCGATTTTAATTTTGCTTAATTCCTGTAGCTCGGAGACTGGTTGTTTGCATTCGTCTCAATACACACATTCATTTACATACAGTACAACACATCACATTACAAACCACCGCAGGCACATGCAATAGTGTGTACATTGCTCCACATAGGGTTGGCCTCAGAAAAAGCATAAACCTGGGCTAAATCCATTAAAACTGCCGATCCTAAATAAATGGTGAAAAGATCACAAAGGAGAAGAAGAAGAAGAAGAATAAGAAGAAGAAGAACAAGTCACGTTATTCCATGTTTCGGAGGACTTTTCCCAGTCCCAACCTCTGTCAATTAGAATGACATACTCCACTACAACTGTAAACTTTAAAGTAGTTATAACAAACTACTTGTTTGAAGTACTGTCAAAGTAATGTCAAATTGATATGAAACTTCTTTTTTTGCTAGTGACTTTACGTCGCACCGACACAGACAGGTCTTTTGGCGACGGTGGGATAGCAAAGGCCTAAGAGATGGAAGGAAGCGGCCGTGGCCTTAATTAAGGTACAGCCTGGTGTGAACATGGAAAAACACGGAAATCCCTCTTCGGGGCTGCCGACAGTGGGATTCGAACCAACTATCTCCCGGATGCAAGCTCACAGCCGCGTGCCTCTAACCGCACGGCCAACTCGCCCGGGTGATATGAAACTTACTTGTGCTTTGTTTATAGTCTGTTCTACTTCTTTATATAACCATTACTTACCACTACGGCGTTGGCACTCTTTTAAATTAATTGGTTATCCTCGTATAGTCCGCCGAGGAGGCTTGTGGTTTTGTACGTAATCACTTTTAGCATTTCTCTAACGGTATGAAGCGGACTACGTGGGAGTTCTATCTCACTGAAGTGAACTTTATGAACGCCATCTCTATTTCCCGTTAACAATTTAATGAATGCTCCCTCAGACTTTACACTGCCCGCTCGATAAATGACACCATTTCCCACTCGCCAAGAACATTCGCCTCAAACGTCAGGTTAGTGCTGGAGTACCGTATTAATGGCTCACTCACATAGTCAAATGGTGGCCAGCGTTTCGAAACTCACAAACGTGTCTAGCGCTGTACGGCAATATATGGAGGTGAAATTATTTTGTGAGAGAACGGTAATGCAGAGAGTAGTTCTGTTCATTACGCGAAATTTTCTACTGAAATGTTGGTGTTTAATGAATCCTAAAACCTTGTAGAGCGAAATTGCACTGTAATATACTAATATTTAATGTTCGCAATGCTGTGGTAATTACACACAAGAGCACAGAACTGAATAGTTACACTTGAAAACTTTGAAGAGGACAGTTGATTATGTACAGGCATTGTCAGCGATGGGAGGTCGATATAAAGAAACTCAGTCCAGTCTTTGTTGTAGAGGGTGAAGTTACTAGGAACAGCGTATTCTCTTCGTTATTCAGTGGTGGACATGTTATTCCATAACTAGCATGGCTTCAGTGCTTTTGCAAGTGAAAAGGGGTCGAATTGTTGGCGTGTGTAAGGCACATATGCCTCCAGAGCAAGTCGCTCATACAATAGCATGCAAACTGGAGACCATTTGGCGATGGATAGAATATATTGTATTAGTTTCTCTTTTTAACAAGTTGCTTTACGCCGCACACAGATAGGTCTTATACTGGAGCGACGATAGGACATGACAGGGCTAAGAGTGGGACGGAAGCGGCCGTGGCCTTAATGAATGTACAGCCCCAGCATTTGCCTGATGTGAAAATGAGGAAACCACGGAAAACCATCTTCAGGGCTGCCGACAGTGGGGTTCGAACCCACGATTACAGGATACTGGCTGCACTTAAACGACTGCAGCTATCGAGCTCGGTATTAAGTATCCTTTACAGTATTTTTAAATTATATTGTTTATTATTTGATTAGATGATTTGAAAGTTTCATGTCAAATGAAAACAACAATTAAATTTTCTCTGCTTGAAAATCCGGGGACTCCAGTTTTCCCTGTCATCTTTCATTCCAGCTATACCCACCAATATCATTTCATTTCATCTTCTAGTCGTTCGCATCCGTAGCTGCTGTCCTCACGGATCCGGTACTGCCGGAAATTTAAGAATGGCAGGAGGTCTGGTGTGTGGTTGGAATGTACATGCAGCTCACTTCCATTATGGGTGTACCTGAAAAGATCTGCACCACTTCGGGATGAGGACACGAGTTTACTTTAACCTTTATCTTTCACTCATTAATCATTGCTATAGAAGAGTGCGACAGGCTGCGGCAACCGGCAAAATTACTATCTTCTTCGCTAGATGGAGCTTCGCTCATTCCATACTTGACCTTATCGAATGACTGGAATCAGGCTGAGGATTTTTATTTTTTCTGTTTGAAAAAAAATATATTACGACATTTCTCAGGCAATATTCAAGTTTGTGTTTACTGCAAAATCGGTCGAGTTGGCCGTGCGGTTAGGGGCGCGCGGCTGTGGACTTGCATCCGGGAGATAGTGGGTTCGAACCCCACTGTCGGCAGCTCTGAAGATGGTTTCCTGTGGTTTCCCATATTCACACCAGGCAAATGCTGGGGCTATACCATAATCAAGACCACGGCCGCTTCCTTCCCACTCCTGGCCCTTTTCTGCCTCATCGTCGCCAAAAGACCTACCTGTGTTGGTGCGACGTAAAGCCAATTCTAAAAAAAGGTTTACTGTAAAGATGTTACGTAATTAATTTCTTTTCATTCGAACAGTTGGAGTTATTGAGAACATTTATTTCTTACACTTTATGGACTCTAAAATTCATTTGAACTTACAAAATATTAGTCCGCCTCTGTGGTGTAGTGGTTAGCATGATTATCTGACAGCCCCGGAGGCCCGAGTTCGATTCCGGGCTCTGCAACGAAATTTGAAAAGTGGTAGAGGGCTGGAACTGGGTCCACTCAATCTCGGGAGGCCAGCTGAGTATACGTAGGTTCGATTTCCACCTCAGCCATCCTCGAAGTGGTATTCCGTGGTTTCCCACTTCTCCCCCAGGCAAATGCTGGGATGGTAACTAACTTCAAGCCACTGCCGTTTCCTTCCCTCTTCCTTGTCTATCCTTTCCGATATTCCCATCCCCTCGCAAGGCCCTGTTCAGCATAGCAGGTGAGGCTGCCTGGGCGAGGTACTGGACCTCCTTCCCAGATGTATCGCTCCGACCGAAAGTCTTACGCTTCAGAACACCTGATATTGAGGCGGTAGACGCGGGATCTCTCACTGAGTCCGAAGGGAAAACCAACTCTAGACAGTGAACAGACTAAGAAAGAAAGAAACCGAGCTCGATAGCTGCAGTCGCTTAAGTGCGGCCAGTATCCAGTAATCGGGAGATAGTGGGTTCGAGTCCACTGTCGGCAGCCTTGAAGATGGCTTTCCGTGGTTTCCCATTTTCACACCAGGCAAATGCCGGGGCTGTACCATAATTAAGGCCACGGCCGCTTCCTTCCAACTCCTAGACCTTTCCTATCCCATCGTCGCCGTAAGACCTATCTGTGTCAGTGCGATGTAAAGCAAATAGAAAAAAAGAAAGAAAGAAAGAAATAAAGAAAGAAAGAAAGAAAGAAAGAGAGTGCTAGTGCCTTTACGTCGCACTGACACAGATAGGTCTTATGGCGACGATGGGATAGGAATAGGCTAGGAGTGGGAAAGGAAGCGACCGTGGGCTTAATTGAGGTACAGCCCCAGCATTTGCCTGGTGTGAAAATGTAAAACCATCTTCAGGGCTACCGACAGTGAGATTCGAACCCACTATCTCGCGGATGCAAGCTCACAGCTGCGCGCCCCTAACCGCACGGCCAACTCGCCAAAGAAAGAAAAATATGAAGGGAAAGATTTGTAACTTATTCTTTATTGTATATATCGAATTGTAAGTATTGTGTCTTTGTTGATAAATGAATTCCGAAAATCTAAACCTCGAAATAACCTGCCTACCACTGAAGAAATGAACCGGCGTATGGCTTATAAGTGGCGGGAATGCCCGAGCACATGTTCGCCTCGCCAGGTGCAGGTGTATTAATTTGACTCCCGTAGGCACCCTACGCATTGTGATGAGGATGAAATGATAATAAAGACGACACATACACCCATTTTCCATGCCAGTGGATTTAACCAATTATGGTTAAAACTGCCGACGCCGCCGGTAATCCAACCCGGGACCGCTGTGACCAAAGGCCAGCACGCTAACCATTTACCCATGGAGCCTGTCCGCCACTGTGCTCAAAACAACAGCGAAGGGCATGTCACTGCACCTGTTTACCCTTAGAACTCACGGACTGGCAAGGAAAAGCCATCTCTGGCTTTGTATATATCGACGTACCATCGCTTTCGAAGCCTGTAGGAATAGAATCCCACAAGTGTTAGCTTTCACAGAGTGGCACATTTAACGTTATCAAATGTTAGGTAAACACCATTTGTTAACTTCGGAACAGCACTGCAAAAGGAGAAACAGGACCATCTACCTTCTCATATGACCATTTTTAAAAGACACAATCCATGGTAGGAATAGGAAACAAATACTCTAGTTCGGTCTGTATCAGTATACGTACATCTGCACGTGTTAAATTATAAGTAGAACTACTACTACTACTACTACTACTACTACTACTACTACTACTACTACTACTACTACTACTACTACTACTGCTACTTTGGCCTCAATTACGTGTCTGGGTATTGTGATTTGATGCAATTTACTATGCCTGAGTATCAATTTTGACGATCCATTTACCTCTACCAGAGGGCAGAGGAATATGTGCTCTTTGGTTGTAAATAGGAAAACAAGTAGGGGTCTGATATGGTGGTTGGTGAGGATTTATATGGGTAAGGGTTGGACTCAATGATTAGACAATACGTCATGTGTGTTGTGTGGTGAGGTGAGAGGAGATATCCACCTGCTGAAAGTGTGTAAGACCAAGCTTGATAGCTGCAGTAGCTTAAATGCGACCAGTATCCTGTATTCGGGAGATAGTGGGTTCGAACCCCACTGTCGGCAGCACTGAAGATCATTTTCTGTGGTTTCCCATTTCCACACCAGGCAAATGCTGGGACTGTATCTTAATTTAGGCCACGGCCGCTTCCTTCCCACTTATAGCCCTTTCCTGTCCCATCGTCACCATAAGACCTATTTGTGTCGGTGCGACGTAGAACAACTTGTGAAAAATGTGCGTAAGAAAACGCAAGAAATGAAAATAAAATTCCTGAACGAGTGTGAGTTACCCTTGTTTGCCCAGGGGAACGCAGAAGGAACGAGTTGCCCCTCCAAGTCGCAGGAGAGACGTGGAGGGAGGGGGTAGAGGGACATGAGACCCAGGCAAGCGAAAGCACAGAAGAACAAGACTAGAATAGGTAGATTTCTTTTTTATAGGGTGTGGTTTGCGTATATCTTTTGAAGAAATCTAATCTATAAGGAGGCAGCTCTGTAAGATTTGGGTAATAAATTCAAATTCTACTCTTTGCGCGACCTATGGCTGAATGTTAATTTATTTTTATTTGGGTAAACACCAAATGTATCACCAGAGATCGTTTGAATGTAGACATCGTACACCGTAACGTGCTTTTTTTAAAGTGCCCAGACATGTATCAGGTGTGATCGGACATTTCGAGAGTGAGTGTGTGCTGGTCGTGGTAAGGCGGCGTGAATTATCGTCCTTCGAACGGGTCATATAGTGGGGGCAGAAGAATGGAATATTCCATTTTCCAAGCTGTGTAGACATTTGACATTCCTGGATCGAGGGTGTCACGTGTTTAACCTTATGGAAGGAATTACCACCAACTGTGAACAGCGCAGGCGCAGTGGCCGACCACGCTTAATGTTTGCGATTAGTGGCGTCTGGTTAGAATAAAATTATCCGTGATAACAGACAAGCCACACTGGCTCAGATCGCATACACATTCAATGCAGGAGGTAACAGATGCATATCCATCAGGTCAGTACAGCGTTCTTGAACATTAGTGGGATATGCGAGCAGAAGACCTACCACAATGCACTTATTAACACCACGACTCCAGGCACAGCGTCTCAGCTGGGTGCGTGATGTTGCTAATTGGACCCTGGAGTGGACTAGCGACAAGAGTCACTGTTCCTGTTGTTTCCAGCTGATTGTAGGGTTCGGATATGGACACGAGTTATGATGTAATGGACTCCAGTTGTCAAGAAGGAACCATACAGGCGAGTGGTAGCTCCATAAAGGTAAGGGGTGAGTTAACGCGGTATGGGCTGTATGCGTTCATCCACCTGGACATGTCGTTGACCAGTGACTGCTACGCTGAACGCGAGTGGTAGCTCCATAAAGGTGTGGGGTGAGTTAACGTGGTATGGGCTGTATACGTTCATCCACCTGGACATGTCGTTGACCAGTGACTGCTACGCTGAACTGCTTGCAGACTACTTGCAGCCCTTCATGGACTACACGTACTTACAACGAAGGGATATTCCAGCAGGATAATGCACCGTGTCAGCGGGCCCATGTTGTCCAGAACTGGTTCGAGGAGCGTCCTGGACAGTTTAGACTGCTCGTTCTCCTGATATGAACCCTGTCGAGCATTTATGAGACGTGGTGGTGAGGTCCATTGACACCCGAGAACCTGAATCTACAAATAGCAGAAAGCTGTAGGTAGCAATTCAAACGGCAAGGGTCAGATTCTCTACACAAGTTTTTCTTCCACATGAGGAATCCATGCCACGATGAGTTACTTCACTAGGCCGAGCTAGCAGAGGGCCTACACGACACAAGACTCCCTATCTCATGACTTCTGGCACGCTAATGAATTTAGAATACTTTGTAGTGTTATTTTTCGGTGTTTCCGTGCTTTATTTACGTAGAGGCATAAATTTCCTCGGTTGTCCTCAGCTACCGGAAGATCTTAGCAGTTTGGATTGTGCTAATGACATAATTGTAACGGGAGACGGTGTGTCGAAATTATGCAATGTCTTTGAGCAGGAAGAAAATACTTGAATAAACTATACAAAATGGCAATTCTAAACTCATAAAAACAGAAGAGACAGAGTGCAAAATACAGCAATCAGAGGAGAGCTAAAGGTGATATCGGTAGTGTCTGCCATTCGTAAGTAAGTCAAAGTGGTATGGAAACGTTGCAAAGATGAAGGAAGTAAGAAAGGATGGAAGGAAGGTAGCCGACGCAGGCCACAGTGTACTCGAAGAAGATGGAGTCCTAGAAACAGTGTTTTCGTAACCTTCATAGCGTGCAGATGCTCGTGTGTTCGCTCCGTGCGATTCACTCTCATTTAGCGTACGGTCGTACGGACTTAGTAGTTGTGTGGACATTTATTCGTGCCTTTCAGTGACTACGTCTACTAGTGTGTAGCCTAATGACATACCTCACAATTTAATTATCAGTTAGTGCTATGGAAGGGGGCATATATGGTGAGGGCGGTCCTCCCCCATTTCACCATCTAATGTGCTCGTACCGAACACTATACAGCAGGTGTCTCATAGCGTCAGGAGTGCTCCAGCGGTGCTAAATCCACCACCTACTTACGACTGTAATATGGAGGAGAGTTTTCCATCTGTTGTGCCGGCAAACAAGCTAGTATTAGAAGAAACTTAAGGTAACATCGATATGAAGCTTTATCTGACCCTGTAATAATTAAAACGGGAATTCCTCAAGGCAGTATTATCGGACCTTTGTTTTCTTATATATATATATATATATATATATAAATGATATGAGTAAAGGAGTGGAATCAGAGGTAAGGCTTTTTGCGGATGATGTTATTCTCTATAGAGTAATAAATAAGTTACAAGATAGTGAGCAACTGCAACGTGACCTCGAAAATGTTGTGAGATGGACAGCAGGCAATGGTATGTTGATAAACGGGGTTAAAAGTCAGGTTGTGAGTTTCACAAATAGAAAAAGTCCTCTCAGTTTTAATTACTGCGTTGATGGGGTGAAAGTTCCTTTAGGGGATCATTGTAAGTATCTAGGTGTTCATATAAGGAAAGATCTTCATTGGGGTAATCACATAAATGGACTTGTAAATAAAGGATACAGATCTCTGCACATGGTTATGAGGGTGTTTAGGGGTTGCAGTAAGGATGTAAAGGAGAGGGCATATAAGTATCTGGTAGGACCCTAACTAGAGTATGGTTCCAGTGTATGGGACCCTCACCAGGGTTACCTGATTCAAGAACTGGAAAAAATCCAAAGAAAAGCAGCTCGATTTGATCTGGGTGATTCCCGACAAAAGAGTACCGCTACAAAAATGTTGAAAAGTTTGGACTGGGAAGAATTGAGAGAAAGAAGAAGAGCTGCTCGACTAAGTGGTATGTTCCGAGCTGTCAGCGGAGAGATGGCGTGGAATAACATTAGTAGACGAATAAGTTTGTGAGGCGTTTATAAAAGTAGGAAAGATCACAATATGAAGATAAAGTTGGAATTCAAGAGGACAAACTGGGGCAAATATTCATTTACAGGAAGGGGAGTTCGAGATTGGAATAACTTACCAAGGGAGATATTCAATAAATTTCCAATTTCTTTGAAATCATTTAGGAAAAGGCTAGGAAGACAACAGATAGGGAATCTGCCACCTGAGCGACTGCCCTAAATGCAGATCAGTATTGAATGATTGATTGAAGAAACAAACACCAGGAAACGCTATAGGTAAAGTTTTAAAACAGATATACTCTCCCAGTGATTTAGGGTCTAGCTCAGCTTCTAGTCAAGGTGAGTGTTTCTGACCTGAATGCGGTACCAGCTGTGCTTCCCTCTCGAAAGAGCGGAGCACCGCCTCGGCTCAATGCATATGATTATAACAAAGCTAACCGGTATCACATTGATTCTTCAAGGCCTTACTACAACTATTTGGAAGGGAAAGAAGGAAACATATGTAAAATTACATCCGATGGTGTTTGGTAAAATAATTTTATTGGGAGTGTCTATTTCAAAGTCGAAATAACAAGGATATCTCTTCCACCGAGAAAAGTCGTCTTAAAATGGAATTTCATTCATCACAAGCAGCAAACTGGTTCGTTAGTTCTACTTTCTTTTCCTCACATCAATTAGGTTACATTCCTTCTCACGTCATCACTCGACAGGGTGTCATTCGAAATGTGCATATAGAAATAGAGGAAGACGAACTATTGCAAGTTACACATTCTTGTGTTAAAATCAGACGAGTCCGTCGTATGTATATGCGCACACTTAAGGACAATGTCTCGACGGACTTGTGTGGTTACCTTTGACTATCAGACTCTGCCAGACAGTGTGTCAATATATGGGACACGTTGTGAAGTTTTTCCATACGGGCGCCAGTACGTATTTTCTATCATTGCTTGCACTTCGGACACATTAGTAAACACTGTCATTCTCAGGGTAGAGGCAATAACTGCGGTGTGTCACACACTCCAAACACCTGCTCACTGCTTCAGCCTAAGTGCGTACATTGTCAAGGTCAACCCAATTCCCTCAGTAAAGAGTGCCCCGAGTATAAAAAACTATTAGAGATAAACGAGGTTTCGGCCAAATATAAAATACTATTCAAGGAAGCTAAGGAATCTGTTATGGAAAGATCATATGTTGAAGTGGTTCAGCCATTACCTCTCACACATGAGAAAGTTTTTTCTCCCTTACCAAGACAACAAAATAAGAAAAATACAGTGGGGGGGAGAGTGCGCCAAAACCCTTATCTACCTCAGCCGCACTTAATAGCACCCTGTAGTGCAAGTCCCTCGCCTGGCAGCTCTTCTCAACTACCACTTACCTCATCATAATCCCTTATTACTGGCAACCTTAACCTAGTTACACAGCTTCTACACGGTATGCTTCCATCTAATCCTGGTATCTCTTCGGTATCGGAACTTCGCGAAATGATAAAAAAAACTTTCATGGAAGATTTTAAAATACCAATATTGCAGTGGAATAGCAAATCAGCGCTTACTCATAAACACAGTCTTCAAAAAGAATTACATGATCGGCACATCGACTTGGCAGTATTATCTGAGACTTGGTTTTGCGCTGGTATACCAGTTATGTTTCCTGGATATCGTGTTCTGCGTTCAGATAGAGATGATGGATATAGAGGCAGTGGTCTTTTAATTCGTAACAATATACGTCACAGTGCAATATCTCTTACTTTTCCCGGAGTTCTTTCATTCTAAGTGGTAGAGGCTCGTATCTTCCTCCCCACGGTGGCATTTATATTGATATCTATCTATTGTCCATCACGTATTATAATTCAACCAGGCGAATGGGACAGTTCATTTAACCAAATGGAACATTCATACATTATATGTGGAGACCTAAACGCCATAGTGTAGCTTGGGGGTGTTCCTTTACGGACCGTGCTGGAATAGCCCTTCAAAATATGATGGATGACCACCACCTCGTCATACTCGACGATGGTAGTCCTACTCTCATATCTCGGCCGGGACATCGACCTTCGGCAGTAGATGAAACTATTTGTTCTCCAGCCATTGCTGCCAACCTAACCTGTGATGCACGACGATACTCTCAGGGATCAGATCATATTCCTATCGAAATTAATTTACAAATTTGCTACGCCTTACCCACGACCTTCTTCCCCACCACAAAGTGGAACTCAAAATCAGCAAGTTGGATTGCCTTCAGCGAAAACATAGACTCCGAACTTCGTACTGCAACTTTCGCTACTGACCCACTTAAAAATATACGACTGTTTAATACAAATCATAATTGCTGCAACTTCGGATAGTATCCCAGTGAAACAGCCTTTCTGTTTTCCTAAACATACTCCTACGCCGTGGTGGGACACAGAATGCTCCAGAATGATTGCAAGAAGGAAACCTGCTTCTATGTAATATCGACGTATTTCTTCCTGGGAAAATTTTTCTAATTATCAACGTATCAACGCACAGGTCAAAAGATTTTTAAAACAGAAAAAGCGATCCAGTTGGCGAAGATACTGTCAAGAAATTAGCAGAGAAACCCCACTTACTACAATCTGGAATAAAGTAAGATCCTTGAAAGGGGTGGGGAGTAGCACCCACTTTCTTCGTTTGCGTCTGATTGCGTCGAGACTTTTCATAGTCATATTGCTCCACCGACTGTACCGCAGTTGCCCGGTTGGCGATTTTCACCCATCTGGGATCGCAATTGTTTTCTGTTACAGTCATTTACTTACATGGAACTCCAACTGGCGTTAAAACATAACAACACTGCCCCCCAGTAAGGACTACATCCAGTACTCGATGTTATCCCATCTCCCTCGCCCAGCGCATGTTCAGTTACTAGACATTTTTAACAATATATGGACACGGGAAGAATTACCTTAAGACTGGATTACTCAAGCTGTCATCCCTATTCTGAAGCTTGGAAAAGACCGTAGTGACTCTTCTTATAGAGTAATTGCTCTTTCCTTGTGTGTGGTAAAGACTCTGGTAAGGATTGTGAAAACACGACTCGAGTGGTATTTAGAACACCAGCAGCTGCTTCCTACAGTCGCAGTATGGATTCCGCCGTGGGAGAGGAACATTGGACCATCTCAGTATATTCACTTCCGCAATAGAACATGATTTTGCGATTAATGGATATCTTACGGCTCTCTCACTGGATGTCAGCTCAGCTTATGTTAACTTCAGCATACCAGGTTTGTTCAGTAAGCTTCAAACATTCCATATCCCTCCAGATTTTATATATGGTCTTATGTCATTGTTACAAGAAGGATGTATCTACGTACGAGATGGACATAGTCGTTTTTATGGCCCTCATCGCGTGTGTTAAGTTCTCCCAAAGGGCGCTGTGCTCAGCCCGCTTTTGTATACAATTTATACTTCTGATCTTCAGCATCTGCTCAGCCCCTCGATTCGCGTTTTACAGTATCAGACGATGTGTGTATTTACACTACTTCCTCTAGCTTTGAGGTTACTTCTCTTTGTTTACATTATGTGGCCTGCGATCTGGCAAAATGGTTGCATAGTAATGGTCATGAAATGTCTCCATCGAAATCTACTGTGATGACTTATACCCGCAAGAGGACTTTACCTCAGCTTGGTGATATCCATTTAGGACCATTCAAATTTCCAATGAAATCATCATTACGCCTATTGGGTATACACTTTGATAGACGACAAACTTGCACTTTCCATATTGCTCACATTCTTCCAAAAATTGATCGAGCGATTAATATTCTCCGCTTTTTGACATTTACCTGGCGGGGAGCTTATTCTGTTATACTTTTGACTCTCTATCGTTCTACGATACGCTCCGTGATCGATTATGGGAGTTTTTTTGTATGGAATTGCTCCTGCAAACGTCACGAAGAAACTCTACACCATACAATTTCTGGCGATCCTCATCTCTTTGAGTGCTATGAGATCCACACCAACAAATGCTCTCTTAATAGAAACTAAAGCATTATCTTTGCAAATGCGCCAAGAACATGATAGGCAAGAAATTCTGTTACAAAGTTCTGCTATTTCACAGTATCCCATTCTTATTGCACTGCAACGTTTGACCGTTATCGAGGAAAAACATAGACGACGCTCACGATGAAAGCCACAGCTTCTGTTACGCTGCTACAACGAACTGAAAACGATTTTCTCACTAACTCTCAAAACACGAACCATGCCTGGATTTGCAGCCAGCGTTCAGTGTTCCTTAAACATCGACTGCAAATATTCTATCTACCTAGATATGTCACCACAGAAGCTCACACACAAAACTAGATTTCGGCTCAGATACGCTCCATGTGGACCAATAATACTTATATCTTCACGGATGGTTCCAAATTCGCAGACTCGGTGGGATAGGTATATTACTGCCAACAAACGGGAGAATGTGGCAGCTTCAAATTACCGTCCGAAAGCTCTATTTATACAGCGGAAATTATAGCTATATGTGCTGCACTTCATTCTTTCCAAAGCAAGCGATTCGATTCCGCTCTCATCATTACGGACCCCCAAAGTGTTATGAAGAAATTACAAAATCTCCAGTGGAGTCTCCAAACGTATCGTTACTTGTATGGAATCGCGGAGAGAGCTATTAACATCTACTCTTCAGGTTGCTCCATAACATTTCTTTGGGTCAATGGACATATTGGAATTTTTGGCAATAAAAAAAGCTGACGTACTCGCCAAACGTGGTGCATCGGAAGGTCTACTTACAGCGCTGCAACACCCATGGATGGACTTCATTCCAATTATTCAACAACACATTCGTCACAAATGGTCTACGGAATGGGAAACATATGAACTGCATAAAAGTAGAGCTTATGCTCTCGTACAACCCATCCCTCCCTCCTAAGCCATCGGTCACGAGATCTAACGGTTTCAGTAATCCTAAAGAGGCTCAATAATGGATCATTCCCTTCACATCTACATTGGAAAAGGGTTTTGTATTCACCGCGCTGTCGATGTCAGTATGTGCAGGATGGAGATCTGAATCACATTTTGTTTAAGTGTGGCCTCTATAATGCTTCTCGAAGCCGCTTTCTATCTGAACTATCTGATCTGCAAGTGCCGTTCCCGACCAGCGCTGCATTGGTATTGCAAGGTGAAAACAATTCAGTTCACAATGCTGTGATGGACTTTTTGAGAACCGCTTTGTGCTTTTCGCATTGTTGCCAGTGTTTTGTTTGTTCTCCTCCTCTTCTCCCGGAAGAGAAATTCAGTGTAGTGTTCTGTACTTGAAGAATGTAGACGATTTGGTTTTCATTTCTTATGTGCACTATACACTGACAATTGTTTTTTTGTATGTATGCTGTGAGTGTTCCTTGTACATGGAGGATGAGCAAATATTGTTTCAACAAAGGTCAATTAAATAAAAATGTCCTAGGAAAGAGTGGATCTCTTACGCTGGGGAGATAGCAGGAGGGAAGGGAAAGTCTTCAGCAAACCAGGAAGTTGGCCGGGGATAGGAGTGAATACAAAATGTGGCAGGCACATGGAGAGACAGATGGGAAAGATAAAGATGATTAACTATTTCAAATATCTATATTACGTGCTCTTCTAAGACAGCAATATTAAAGTGAGAGAAATTTATATTCGAAGTCAAAAATATAAGTTGTGAGTTGGCAGTTACTACGAACAACAAACTTCTGCGTTAAAGGAAGTGAGCTCATGCATCAAATCACCCATCCACCATTGTGTGTCTAGGGCCTCTTTTGCTGCATGCTAACGGAAGCTCGATGGTGTGCGTTATATTACTATTAACCCGAACATAGCCGATATGAAAGTGGCGAATGCGGTTCACTGTGCATACATATGGGAACAATCACTCGGAGAAAAGCGGGGAAATTCTGAGGTAGAAACACGATTCGGGTGAAGGAGCTGTACGTTTAAACTGGCTTTGGTGGTGGAGTCGTATGAGGCGTATCTTCTTCTTTACCTTTCCCCCAATTTCTTGCAGTCGGCACGTGCGTAGATTTGGCCCAGTTTTTTTGCTAGTTGCTTTACGTCGCACCGACACAGATAGGTCTTATGGCGACGAAGGGATAGGAAAGGCCTAGAAGTGGGAAGGAAGCGGCCGTGGCCTTAATTAAGGTGCAGCCCCAGCATTTGCCTGGTGAGAAAATGGGAAACCACGGAAAACCATTTTCAGACCTGCCGACAGTGGAGTTCGAACCCACTATCTCCCGGATGCAAGCTTACAGCCGCGCGCCCCTAACCGCACGACCAACTCGCCCGGTGGCTTAGTTTTATGGCATGATTACTTTCTTTATACCAACCCTATGTGAAGCGATGTAATCACTCTTGCGTGTTTCTATGGTGATTACTAGTGCGATGTGATGTGTGTAGATGAAGCTGTGTATTGAGATGAACACAAATATACAGTCCCTGAGCTATAGGAATTCACGACACAGAGTTAAAATCTCCTGACCCGGCCGGGAATCGAACCCGTGGCCCTCTAAACCGATGGCTACTGCACTGAACATGCACCCAAGGAGCCGGGCGGTCGTGTAAGGCGTAAACAGGGGGATAAATTACCTAGATGACTAATGGCCTGGGAGTAGGTAGAGAAGATCTCGGAGACGATGACTAGACTCTTCCTTTGATGATACCGAGCTCGATAGCTGCAGTCACTTAACTACGGCCAGTATCCAGCATTCGGGAGATAGTGGGTTCGAACCCCACTCTCCGCAGCCCTGAAGATGGTTTTCCATGGTTTCCCACCCGTACACCAGACAAATGCTGGGGCTGTACCTTAATTAAGGCCTCGGCCGATTCCTTCTCACTCAGCCCTGTCCTGCCCCATCATCACCATAAGACCTACAGTTATTGGTGCGACGTAAAGCAACTTGTAAAAAAAAAGTCGATGATTTCAACGTAAGAGGGATGGAGGCAGAAGTAACGACTTTATTAGTCAAGAATTATGCAGCATCGAAACTGTTAATACTTTTTTTTTTACAGAAATTTGCAAAACTAATGCAGGAAGGCATATACATCTATAACGAAAACTGTTCATTGGCGAATGGACGAATAAATGAATGAACCACTTTATGAATGTTTAAACCTACGAGTATTTATATATATATATATTAATTTATTTATTTATTTATTTCTGGGAGCTAGTGGGATGTCAGGCTCATCTTAACAAAATATCTCTGACGTTATGGCGTACAAGAGAGGAGACTTTTCGCATTCAACATCTCGCCTCCGGAGAAAACGCTAATCTCATCGATGTAACGATAATAACTGGGTATATAGTTGATATATTAACGAAAAATGGAACCAGCACACAGGATGGGCGTGTTCACACGTATTATTACAGCAATGCGTTGTTCCTGTAAGTACGAAGACCTAGCGTTACTGATACTCCCTTGTGTCGGAGCAGTTGGCTGTGGTACCACATGCAGCAGTTGTGCGCCATTCAGCTTATTATTCCCTCTCTCTAATATTAAAGTCTCATTTCGAACATTTTCGTTCATGAGTGCAATACACAAAGGAATGTGAGCTCCAATGGTGTCAATAGCATGTGTGCCACTGCGAGCTAAATTTTTTATTATGCAGGCTGGCGTATCTGATAATTTTATATGATAGGGTATGATTATTTTAATAATAAATTAATTGATACAATAAAAGTGTAACTGATGGTGAGGTATTGCAAATCAGAAAATTACTGAGTAAATAATTTTAACGAAACGGTTCTTAAAAACATTCAAGATTGTATCATCGCTTAATAAGCAAAGTATATGTCTGAAAACAAAATTAATTATAGCTGTATATTATTGCCCTATCGATGAGCCTTTACACAGCTACCTGAAACATACGTTCAATCATACCCTTTACAAGACTCTGTAACAAATGTTAACCTTCTTCCATGCAGAAATTATAGATTCCTTCAATTGTTTGACATAATCTACTTACTGTAAGTCGCACCGACACACATAGGTCTTTGGGCGACGATAGGACAGGAAAGGGATAGGAGTGGGAAGGAAGCGCCCGTGGCCTTAATTAAGGTACAGCCCCAGCATTTGCCTAGTGTGAAAATGGGAAACCACCGAAAACCATCTTCAGGGCTTCCGACAGTGGGGTTCGAACCTACTATCTCCCGAATATTGGATACTGGCCGCACTTGAGCGACATTATCAAACCACTTGCCTTATTCATATATGTTCCGACAAAGGAATGTCCACACGTTTTCCATAGGCTTAAGGTCTGAACAAATGATTGGTCAATTCATTACATAAACAGATTTGTGCTGAAATCTTTTGTTGGTGGACTTGGCACGATGGATTGGTCCATTGCCTTGTTGAAGTACCTAGGTCTCTGGGCCAAACTCCTTTGAAACTGTTAAAAATATTCTTGAATCGGTTTCTGATAGTCTGTTGATTTTATAGGGTCTGAGCGAAAAGAGACACTTGTTCTTCATCGATAACCGATATCATCAGAGACTTTTCCTCTTAGAAAACACCTGCTTTTCTTTCCTACGGTCATGCCTGTCATGATGAACCATCTGGACCATCCAATTTTTTCCAACATAGAAGATCACACATTTCCATTTTTCCTCCCGGTCATGTGCCCTCCGGCCCACCTAACTCTGTTCTTATGCGTTACCTTCATACGATGTCGCTTCTGTTTTTTCGTGTAATTCAAAATATTGCTCAGACTGACTATCTTGAATAATGCTGGCTTTTGGACACCTAACGTGGGATTTCTTGAGAGTTGCCCCAGCCTCGTTCTGCTAATATTAAGCTTCCCAATAACTTGCCTTCTTTTGACTACGCCGAGCTGAGTGGCTCAGACGGTTGAGGCGCTTGCTTTCAGATTCCAACTTGGCAGGTACGATCCTGGCTCAGTCCGGTGGTATTTGAAAGTGCATAAATATGCCAGCCTCGTGTCGATAAATTTACTGGCATGTAAAAGAACTCCTGCGGGACAAAATTCCGGCAACTCGATGACTCCGAAAGCCGTTAAAGTAGTTGGTCGGTCGTAAAGCAATTATTATTATTATTATTATTATTATTATTATTATTATTATTATTATTCAGTCTTTTGCCTAGGTGTCAGTTTCTGTGGTTTTCCAGGTAATTTTTTTCCATCATGTTTCTATAATTTCAGAAAATTGTCTACTGCCAATCGCTCTTATTGAAGGATCGGAACAGGACAATTGTGAATTTTGACCGTTTTATTTGCCCTATCTCTCCGTCTCTCTCTCTCTCTCTCTCTCTCACACACACACACACACACACACACACACACACACACACACATACACACGAGCGCGCGCGTGTTTCTCAAGGCAGCCCATGCTGCAGCTATATAGCCAAGAAGAAACTGAAAGTTGTAACAGTATTCCAAAGAAGGGAAGTGGGTGGCCTTATCGATAGATGGCACTGTACTTTAAGTATGTATGTTCTGTTACTGAAGTTTGCCACTAACAAATAATGATATAGATGTTGATTCCCATAGGGAACCTGAAATATTTGTCCCGAATGAGTAAATTTATAATACCAATGGAGCGAAACGCTGGCAACCAGGAATGAGTTAGCTGGAAAATTTATAATGTCCAATAACAGACCAGCTAAATTGGTATTATAAATTTACTCATTCGGAACAAATATTTCAGGTTCCGTATGGGAATCAACATCTATATCATCTGATGGTCAGGCAGGCATCAATTTTTGGAAATTTTGATAAAGAGGCAAAGTCTCTCATAGTGCATTGGCACTGCCAGTGGCTCCAAGTAGCCTATGCAGTGGCCTCCATGGTGTGCACTAGCCATGTGTCTTGGTAGGTGTGCTATTTACCAACTGATGCGCCCAATTTAGCACACTGGTATTGTCAAATCTCAGAAAAAATGTCGTAAAAGTCACTGGCTTTCAGCTTATTAAGCCATACAAGTGAATTTTCACCAAACTAATTAAATAGGAAATATTATAGTCTAGATATATTTTAAATGTTAAGTTTTATTCTTAATTAATCCTCGGTATTAAAATGTGTATCTGATCTCCCTTGTAGTATAGTCTATATTTCTGAAATGGTAGAAGTAATATTATCATCTCTTAGATGCCCGACTCGTTGGATGAATGGTCAGAGTACTGGCCTTCGGTTCAGAGGGTCACGGGTTCGATTCCCGGGCGGGTTGGGGATTTTAACCTTCATGGGTTAATTCCAGTGGCTCGGGGGCTGGGTGTTTGTGCTGTCCCCCAAATACGTATGCAGTGGCCTCCATGGGGTCGGTAGATGTAGAGTGGGTCTCGGCCTCTAAGTGGCCATGGCTGGTCCGTGGTCCAACAGCTCTGCACTCTGATCCACCGACCAAGCAGAGGAGGGGTGGCCAAGGTTCTACCGTCGCTCTACACCTCTGCATTCGGAGACGGGACAGGACTGGACCTCACGGATGGCCCAAACCGTCGGCTGTCCTAAGAATGGTTTTCCGTGGTTTTCTATTTTCCTGCATTAAGGCGAATGCCCGGACAGTTTCTAGTATAGGCCACGGCCGCCAATCCCCTCACCTTCTCCGAGCATCTCCTTCACCACCACAAATCTCCTGGCTTGAGAGACGGCGTCACCGTCTAAGAGACCCGACTCCCCCTTCAGGGGAGGAATGAAAACTTGTAGTAGTAGTAGTAGTAGTAGTAGTAGTAGTAGTAGTAGTAGTAGTAGTAGGCCTCCATGGTATGCACTAGCCATGCGTCTTGGTAGGTGTGCTATTTACTAACTGTTGAACTCAATTTAGCACACTGGGGCGAAACACTGGCAACCAGGTATGAGTTAGCTGGAAAGTTCATAATGTCCAATAACGGACCAACTACATTGGTATTACTAACAAATAATCTGGCAGTGCCGTATATCTCAGAAATACCATGTACACTTGTTTACAATACGTAATTGGTTTCATGCTACGATTGTTTACCGTGCCAGTACACCAAAAGGACGTAGTGTTCTTTTACCTTATTACTTTTTCCGTTTGATTATTTTATTCGAGAGAGTTGGATTTTGCTACGTACGCACGCTCAGTGTATGTCGGCTAGAGCACGCTCGAATACCGCCACTCCGCTTGCCGGGTGGACGAAGGAGACGATTTAACGATTTACCCCATGCATAGGTAAAACCCACACCACTTGATAGGCAACCTGCAAAAGCCGTAAACACCACGTAGTTCGGAATGAACCGGTAGATGGAGGCACTTGATTCAGAGACAATACTGATTAAGGTTTATATGTACTTTAGACTACGATATAGAAATTGGGTAATATGTATTGCAAAAATATTACTTTTAATTATATTTCATTAATATTTACAATTAATATTTAACTAAAATGTAGAAATATATTTATTTTATGTTAATTTCCAGTAGGTTCAGAAGTCCCTTTGGCTGTAACTAACTGCCACTGTAACTAAAATACATCAATGAATATACAAACTCTGACAACAAGAATAGTCTACATAAAAGAGCGGAAGGTACTTTTTCATACTGTGGGTAAATAAAGATTTAAAAACTTAACATCTAGGAGAAATAAATTTCGTGTGGCTATTTCTAGCTGGGTGCAGCCCTTGTAAGGCAGACCCTCCGATGAGGGTGGGCGGCATCTGCCATGTGTAGGTAACTGCGTGTTATTGTGGTGGAGGATAGTGTTATATGGTGTGTGTTGCAGGGATTTTGGGGACAGCACAAACACCCAGCCCCCGAGCCACTGGAATTAACCCATGAAGGTTAAAATCCCCGACCCGGCCGGGAAACGAACCCGGGACCCTCTGGACCGAAGGCCAGTACGCTGACCATTCAGCCAACGAGTCGGACACCTAGGAGATGATGTTACTTCTACCATTTCAGAAATATAGACTATACTACAAGGGAGATAAGATACACATTTTAATACCGAGGATTAATTAAGAATAAAACTGAATATTTAAAACATATATAGACTATAATATTTCCTAATATTTAATTAGTTTGGTGAAAATTCACTTATATGGCTTAATAAGCTGAAAGGCAGGGACTTTTACGAAATTTTTTTCTGAGATTTGACGCTACTTTGCTGTATTTCGTATAATTTAAAATCACTGTATAATTGAGAGGCAGTGACAATAAAAGACTTACTTTCCTGAATGGTGTTAGCTGTAAACCTATTGTCCCGATCATGGACTTGGCCAAATATGAGGGAGCATTAGATCTTAAAATTCTCTGCAGTAGGCAAGCAGCTGAGTATGATCGTCTATCCATGAGTTTTAACCACTCTGCGGCCTTGTAGTAATTTGTTACATGGCAGTCTTTACGAATATTGAAGACGAAACGCACACAGGCATTATGAACTTTCTGGAGATTGGTATTATATTTCTCTGAGGTATCGGTGTAAATTACAGACCCGTAATCTAAAATAGGAAATACCGTAGTGTGGATTAGCATCGGAGTTTATTTCAAATTATGAGAGGAACACTACTTCATTACTAATGAGAAGAGAAAAATATCTTGCATAACAATTTTACTATACTAATGAAACACATCTTATTAGCATGGATATGTCATACAACGCCCTTTACAAACATTATTCAGATTCATCTTGACGTCGTGAATGTTCGTTAGTCTCTCTCTACACCTCATTCGACGTTAAATTATTTCAAATTTAAAGAGGCCCTTTCTCTTGAATTATTTACACTATTTCAAACTTAGAGAGGCGTTTCCTCTCGAATTACTTGCACTCGACACTTACACTTATTATTTTGCGCACACATTTGATTAATATGGGCATACCCTGCTATAATTATGTTTACCTGTCGCGAATATATTCAAATTATATCAATTTACGATATCCTATGATCGGATGAACTGAAATAGACGTATGTTACTTGTGTATACATTCCCAAATCTTTGAAAGTCGTATCACAACATTTCCCTAAATTAATCATTGTTGAATAATCAATATAATACACACGCTCGTTTCATTAGGATTTTTATCAATACACAAAACACGACATTATTTACACAACGTTGCTGCCTGTGGACAATCATACACAGACTCAAATACCCAAACATCATAAACAGAGTATCATAGCACTTCCTGTAAGAGATGGGCACCGGGCGAGTTGGCCGTGCGCGTAGAGGCGCGCGGCTGTGAGCTTGCATCCGGGAGATAGTAGGTTCGAATCCCACTATCGGCAGCCTTGAAAATGGTTTTCCGTGGTTTCCCATTTTCACACCAGGCAAATGCTGGGGCTGTACCTTAATTAAGGCCACGGCCGCTTCCTTCCAACTCCTAGATCTTTCTTATCCCATCGTCGCCATAAGACCTATCTGTGTCGGCGCGACGTAAAGCCCCTAGCAAAAAAAGGAGATGGGCAAAAACAAATACATTTCAAACACACACGATGAGTCACAGATGGCACAAGTTATCTGCTGCTGGTGACAGTGAGTATAAGCTTTCACTGTCTCCTGGAATGAACTCGGGATCTTCTGAGACAGGGTATATTTAACCTGGAATTCCCTGCACGCTGTAAATAATTAAGGAAAGAAATTGGAGGTATCCTTCCTTTAATGCACATTGGAATCTATGCGACGTTGGTAATTCTTAAATTGACGCACGTAATCGCTCTGCCGAGAGGAATGAACCAACTACGTGTATTCTGTTCCCTTTCAATGGAGCAAACACTTTACTTCGTCCCTTTTGACGGGCTCGTAAATCACCCAGTTGTGAGTCGCCCACGACCTACTTCCAAATAGCGGGCCACTGGGTCCTCTCATACTCTTGCTTCAAGGCAAATAATCTCACTTCTTTCTTTCCTGGCCACAATGGCAGCACATTAAATATTGGCTCTAAATCCAGCCGTAATCGTCATCTTCGTAGCACGGTATCCACTTCTCGCATAGTAATAACAGACTCCAGGGGGAACTTTACATTTTTACTTCACAATATACATTGGGGCTACAGCCTGCCTAGCCACCCCGTTCCTCCTCTCGGTACCTCGAATACAATTCTATTTAATGATGAACCCCTGCCACACGGGTCCAAATTACATCACGCACTCACGAGCTAAATAATTAAACGATATATACCCCAATGTCATGTCTCCATCCGTTGTTTCAGCAGCCTTAATTACTAGTTAGGAGAACTCCCTACCAGGTGTGAAGTGCAAAAAAAAGAACACAATTACTGAGAGATCTTTGATGACTCATATTTGCTATAGAGAAGATGATAACTGGAGTCATTTTTACAGAATATTTAAGCCCTCTTTACTTGACAGCGCTTCACACTTAATTAATCTGAGGTCCTTAGAATTACGTCATGCATTACAAAAACCCGTATAAAAACGGAAGTAAAATATGGTTGTTCCAAACCATGATGAAGGTATTCCATAAAAAACAATATAAAATGAAATTATTATCCCTTTGAAATAGCATATTGGGGATCTACGTTACATCTACATGCAAATGTACTCATCCTTCGGGAGAACCACGAACACAACTGTACAGGAGGGCACACCCATGTGTTTACTCTGCCCTCATGATGCCATCAGCGATGTGAAGTCCTTTGATCACAACTGCTGAATCACGAACATGACGGCTTGATCTCGTGCGAAGTTCCCGACGATCTCTGCTACACCAGGCGAAATTCCGGCAGTCAGCTAGTTGTCTCGTTCTCTCTGCTACACAAGGCGAAATTCCGGCAGGCAGCTAGATATCTCGCTCACTCCGACGTTCTTGTAGACTCCTTCTGTAAATGAGGGGAAGTTATCTCATGTGAATGCGTTAGTTTGTATTACACATCACTGATTTAATACACTGACTGACAGAGCAAATGCAACACCAAGAAGGAGTGGTTCGAAAGGGATGAAAGTTGGAGAAAAACAGAGACGGCACGGAAGAATAATTGATGTTTATTTCAAACCGATATGCAGGTTACACAATGCGCACGGCATCGACTCAGTAGGATGTAGGACCACCGCGAGCGGCGATGCACGCAGAAACACGTCGAGGTACAGAGTCAATGAGAGTGCGGATGGTGTCCTGAGGGATGGTTCTCCATTCTCTGTCAACCATTTGCCACAGTTGGTCGTCCGTACGAGGCTGGGGCAGAGTTTGCAAACGGCGTCCAATGAGATCCCACACGTGTTCGATTGGTGAGAGATCCGGAGAGTACGCTGGCCACGGAAGCATCTGTACACCTCGTAGAGCCTGTTGGGAGATGCGAGCAGTGTGTGGGCGGGCATTATCCTGCTGAAACAGAGCATTGGGCAGCCCCTGAAGGTACGGGAGTGCCACCGGCCGCAGCACATGCTGCACGTAGCGGTGGGCATTTAACGTGCCTTGAATACGCACTAGAGGTGACGTGGAATCATACGCAATAGCGCCCCAAACCATGATGCCGCGTTGTCTAGCGGTAGGGCGCTCCACAGTTACTGCCGGATTTGACCTTTCTCCACGCCGACGCCACACTCGTCTGCGGTGACTATCACTGACAGAACAGAAGCGTGACTCATCGGAGAACACGACGTTCCGCCATTCCCTCATCCAAGTCGCTCTAGCCCGGCACCATGCCAGGCGTGCACGTCTATGCTGTGGAGTCAATGGTAGTCTTCTGAGTGCAGGCCTCCTTCAACCAATCGACGGGAAATTGTTCTGGTCGATATTGGAACAGCCAGGATGTCTTGCAAATGCTGAAGAATGGCGGTTGACGTGGCGTGCGGGGCTGCCACCGCTTGGCGGCGGATGCGCCGATCCTCGCGTGCTGACGTCACTCGGGCTGCGCCTGGACCCCTCGCACGTGCCACATGTCCCTGCGCCAACCATCTTCGCCACAGGCGCTGCACCGTGGACACATCCCTATGAGTATCGGCTGCGATTTGACGAAGCGACCAACCTGCCCTTCTCAGCCCGATCACCATACCCCTCGTAAAGTCGTCTGTCTGCTGGAAATGCCTCCGTTGACGGCGGCCTGGCATTCTTAGCTATACACGTGTCCTGTGGCACACGACAACACGTTCTACAATGACTGTCGGCTGAGAAATCACGGTACGAAGTGGGCCATTCGCCAACGCCGTGTCCCATTTATCGTTCGCTACGTGTGCAGCACAGCGGTGCATTTCACATCATGAGCATACCTCAGTGACGTCAGTCTACCCTGCAATTGGCATAAAGTTCTGACCACTCCTTCTTGGTGTTGCATTTGCTCTGTCAGTCAGTGTATATGGTTGGGTCTGCTGAATGACATAAGCACCCCAACCTAATGTCGGTTGTGTCCCTGAAGCCCGACATTATTCCCTTCTCATCTACCCATCCTTCTTATTGACAGCTACTCTAAGTCCTGAAGCTCCACTGGTTCACTTAGAAACGTCACTGGTTAGGCCACCAATGTGTTAGCACTCTCGTATCACACAACAACAATTCAGGTATACTCTACTGCACTTAGTCATACGTAAGTCGAGCGCTCTACTGCGTTAGGGATCGATCTAAGGTGGCACTGACCCTAATCATGCCGACAATGAGCCGTTCATTCCCTTTCCTTATATTTCACATTCATATCGAGTACACTCGCTCCACGCACTTAGTTAAATACGTGCCTATTTATGTTAATTGAGCCGTATCAGTTTAGTCATATATGAGGCTCGATGCACTACCTCTTCGGCACACGGACAGCGATCATCACGGTTTCGCACCGTTCCTACTATACTTGTTAGCGGCACACTGTACGCGCAAAAACTTACTCAGATTGTGGTTATATCCACATACATTCACAGACTTCAACAAATCACTGCATTACACTGCTCACATTACATAATGATTTCTTCATAAAAGACACACACAAATCACGACGAACTAGTAACTAACTGGCGTTGAACTGAAAATGAACTGGTGGTGTCCGTTATTCAGCTTCTTACTATATAGGCAGGAATTCCTGGTGCTGGCAGTGGGGAAAACACAACCCCTTCTCAAAATGCGCTCCGGTAATACGCAACGCAGATTGACGAACATGATATCAAATTGTAGCTCCTGTATTCCCATTTTCACTGCGTGAATATTATTAAAATAGCTTCGTGGATTATCAAGCAATCTTAAAGCGTCCTTTTGTCTCTGTCGGTGAATGATGACGAGTGCTAGGGGAATCCTTGAGCTCGTTGCCACGGTTGGGACCCAACGTCTGGTAACCATTTAGACGCGCCCTTGTTACGGCGTAGTTACGGTTCTTTCAATTATGGAGAGCACTTTTCTGTCTCATAATTATGTGTAAAATTCCCTGATTCAAATGAATGTTTGCACGTAACTCTCTGTTGAGTATTTCGCTATTTATAATTGTTGTAAATAAGATAAGGTTTACAAGAACACAACTTATTTATTTGCTTCACACAGAATTCTACAGTATGTACAGGGATAAAACATAAAATTGTCTTGAAGCAAAGTAGATGATTAATCTTGAGAGAGTTTCTGTTTCTATACACTATGTACACTCTGAATGTATTTACACTCACTGCTATCTTGAAAAGATAGTTCTTGGGAAAAATATAGTTCGTGATAGTTGAAAACTATCATTTGCACTAGCATAGATTAGCTAAGAGAGTTCCTTCAAACTTGAAGTGTCTGAGTTCATAAGCTTGTACTAAATGAAAGCTATGTTCACAATTAGAGAATCTAATGTGTGTGTCGGAGCCTGAGTGAGCTTGGGGATGTGTGGCATACAACATCGGGGCTCGACATGGATGAAGGAACGGGAAAGTGGAGTAGTGACCTGAGGTGAAACCTCATACTACCAGAATTCCGTCCACCTGGTCGAGAGACACTTTTTAGAGGAGTAGCCTCCGTGTTCGACGTTCAGTGTATTCTGGAGCAGGACACTGGGGAGAATCCTAATGAGTGACAGACAGGGAGCTCCTTATATACTGCACACGACGTAACAGACACGCGCACTGAAGACTGCGCGTCGAGTCTCGAATGTTCCACGCTTGCGTGCGTGCGGCTGGCTGGCGCTGAGCGAAGAGAGCGGAGGACATACAACACCCTCCCCTCCTAAATACGCCGATACGGCGTGAAGTGGCAGCGGCGCTGGCGGCGGCTACGATGCTGGGCAGGAGCTTCTGATGTCTCTGTTGTATTGTCCGGAGCTGTGACTGGGCGGAGTGGCGCTGCATCGTCCTGAAAGGAACCCATGGTTATTAAATGGTCTAAAGCTCGTTCAGCAATAGATTTATCTGGCTTAACAAGAGAATCAATAGCCGGATATGGACGGTAGCGCAGGCGTATCTGGTCCTGGTGGCGGCAAATGCGTTTCTCAGCAGTCTGAATCTCGTAGAGACGATGGCCCAAAGATCTGCGGATGACACCAGGTAACCAGAGCGGGTTTGACTTGTATGTCCTTATGTAGACCCTGTCGCTGACGGTGAACTTTGTTGGCGAGGTCTTAGGCTGGGCCGGAAGAGGCTGCAACAGAGAAAGTAAAGTTCTGTGAGGTCGTCCATGGAGCTTTTGTGCGGGAGTGCATTATCAGCGCCGGGCAGAGTTCTGTAGTTGCTTAAGAGTTGTAACAATGCTTGGTCTTTAGTTAAGCCTGAAGAGACAGCTTTTTTCATACTTCTCTTAACATTTTGTACAAAGCGTTCAGCTTCACCATTAGATTGAGGGTGAAAAGGCGGTGCTAGGATATGGCGAATGCCATTATATGTACAGAAGTTCTTAAAAGCAGTAGCTGTAAATTGCGGTCCATTGTCAGAAATTAGGACTTGAGGTAAGCCTTCAGTTGTAAATATTTTCTGAAGAGCACGAATGGTAGCTTCTGTAGTAGTAGTCGAATGCATATCCACTACATAGGAAAAGTTCGATAGAGAATCTATGACGATGAGCCACATGGAATTGAGGAAAGGACCTGCGAAATCGATGTGAACTCGTTCCCATGGAGAAGTAGCAGGAAGCCATGAAGCTAGATCAGAAGACGGGGCGTTCTGATTAATTTGACATTGTTCCCAATGGCGGATGAGCTTTTCGATGGCGGCACCAATACCAGGCCAGTAGCAGTGTTGACGTGCCAGTTGCTTAGTGCGGGATATACCCCAATGACTTTGTTGTAACAAGTCGAGAACTTGTGTCTGTAGACTAGGTGGGATAACCACTCGGAAGGTGGTGCCGGTTTCGAGGAGTATAACTCCGGCACGAGTCGTAAGACGATGCTGAATACGATGATAAGGCGCAAGGTGGGCAGGAAGTTTGTTCTGAAGGGGCCAACCATTGCGGATGTAAGTACGTACCGTAGCCAGTGTACTGTTCTTATCCGTAGCTTTAGCAATGCAGGTAGCGTCAATAGGAAAGGTGGATACGGTGTCTTCGAGTTCTATGTCTAACTGAAGACATTCGGATTCTTGAGAATCGAAGGCGGTATCAGGACCGACTGGTAAGCGAGAGAGGGCATCAGCATTACAATGCTGGGATGTGGCACGATAGGCGATCTGATAGGAATAATCAGAAAGGAACATGGACCATCTTTGAAGCTTTCTGAGGGAATGCTCAGGGATCTTATTACCAGGATGGAATAAGTGTACTAGAGGCTTGTGATCAGTAATGATCAGGAAATGATTGCCATAGAGATATTCATTGAAACGGCGAATACCAAAGATGATTGCTAAAGCTTCTTTTTCTATCTGGGAGTACCGACGTTGATGCTCATTAAGTGTCTTCGAAGCAAAGGCGATGGGGCGTTCTTGTCCGTGACGATCCTTCTGGGAGAGAACGGCGCCGACGCCGTAATCTGATACGTCAGTAGCTAGCGTGATGAGCTTGCGAGGCTGAAAATGAGTGAGTTTAACAGCTTGAACAAGGGCTTTGTTGATCGTTTGCCAGGCCTGTTGGCATTGCGGAGACCACTGAAATTTAACACCTTTTTTGCGTAAGGCGTTTAATGGAGCTGCAACTGAAGCGAAGCGGGGAATGAACTTGTTATAGTAGTTCGCTTTGCCTAGGAAGGATTGGAGCTGCTTGATGTTCTGTGGTACAGGCATGTTTACAATCGCCGAGACATTCCGTTCACTAGGTTGAATGCCGTTTTTATCGAGGATGTGTCCCAGGTAGTGAACTTGCGGCTGAAAGAAAGTGCATTTAGCGAGTTTTGCTCGTAGGCCATTGACTTTCAACTTCGTGAGAAGGAGGTGCAGATTATGAAGATGTTCTTGATGATGTGCGCCGGTCACAATAATATCATCAAGGTAGTTAGCACAACCGGGAATGGAGGCGATGAGTGGAGCTAAATAGCGCTGAAAAATAGCAGCTGAGGAAGAGACGCCGAACGGGAGACGCTTGAGCTGGAGCAGTCCGATAGGAGTGTTGAGTGTGAGAAATTGCTTGGATTCTTCGTCTAAAGTAGCTGTAGATAGGCTTCTTTAAGATCCACTCTAGAGAAGAATTGTCCACCAGCTAGACGACGGAATAAGTCCTCTGGACGGGGAATTGGAAATATATCTGTGTCGATTTGTGCGTTGATCGTAGATCGGAAATCACCACAAAGTCGTACATTGCCATCAGGTTTCTTGATTACAACTAGTGGAGTGGCCCATTGACTGGAATTGACTGGTACCACTATTCCAGCTTCTACCCATCTTTCTAACTCCTTAGTGACCTGGTCTTGAAGTGCCAGGGGTACTGGACGTGCTTTGAAAAAGCGCGGCTTAGCTCCTGATATCAGCTGTATGTGAGCTGTACAGTTTTTGGCGGTTCCGAGCGTAGAGTCGAAGACTTCAGGAAACTGCTCGAGGAGAGCCGTAATATTACAAGTAGGTTGCAATGTAGATACCACGTTGATATTATCATGAATCTGGAAGCCGAATAAAGTAAAGAGATCCATGCCCATAATGTTCGATGCTGTGTAGTTGTTGACTACGAGTAGTGGAATGACATTCCTAACTGGCGGGAAGCGTGATTTGGCCTTTAATGTCAATCTTCAGTTTGTTAAATGTAACAAACTGGATGTCAGGTAGAGAGCATGAAGGTGAGCCTAAGTCGTGATATGTAGCCAGGTTAATGATAGAGGCAGGTGATCCACTGTCTAACTGAAAATCGACAGAGCGATCAGAGAATGATAGAGGAACGATGATCTTGTGAGAATTCTTGGTGGGAAGAATAAGATTTATCTGATCAACTTCCATGTCCTGTCGGGGCTGCATATGCTTCGGGCGCGCTGCAGGAGTCTTAGCAGGGCGGAGCGAACTCTGACATACAGTCTTGATGTGTCCTACTTTATTACATCGTTCACAAGTGGCTTTGAAAAAACGACAGGCACGACGTTCATGATGTTTGAAACATCCTCTGCAGGAAGGCAAGAGTTGCGACTTGCTCTTAGAAGTGGGCTTCCTTGGAGAAGAACGAGAGGGAACCGGGCGAGAATGCTTGGCAGAGAGCGACTTGGCTGCGCGGTTCAAGGTAGCAGAGGACTGGCGGGCTGGAGTAGAGACTTGAGCGACTTCGTGTTTAGAAGCTATTTCTGCCGCAGTCTTGGTAGTAAGTTCGTATACCGTAGCAATACGCTGGACGTCTGCTAAAGAAAGGTTACTCTTCTTGACAGCGTCAAAACGAACTTTGTCCTCAGGAGTATGCAGAATGACCATATCCCGAATGAGGGAATCGGTATTGGGCGTACCACAACCATCCTTGGAACATATAAACTGGCAGGGTTTACCTAGACCTCGCAATTCCGCTACCCATTCAGCATGAGTCTGATGCAGTTGCTTCCTGCTCTGAAAAAATTTGTAGCGAGCGGCCACTATGTGCGGGGCTTTAGCATAGTGTTCAGTGATACGGCCAAGAGCTGTGCGAACGGCACTTCAGAGAGTTGCTGCTCTGGACTTAATTTTTGTAGTAATTCGCACGTAGCATTGCCAACCGAACTGAGAAGTAGTGCACGTTGGCGCTTGTCATCCGTGACGGAATGGCATATGAAATGTTGCTGTAGGCGGGCGAAATAGACTGACCATTCTTCCTTAGCCGGATCAAAAGCAGAGAACGGAGGAATTGCTGAGGGCTGTGTAGAAACAGAAAGAGTTTGCATAGCTGTGAGCAATGCTGCTTGTTGTTGCTGCATGAATTGCTGCAGGAATTGCTGTTGTTGCTGCTGTAGAGCTTGCAATACGGCAGCTAGCTGCTCGGCTGTAGCCATGTTGAGATGCGTGAGAGAAAAGAACTTGTATAGCAGCGTGTACTGAGCTGGCTGTAGGCGAGACCTTCACCGGAACAGCTGGGAGTGTGTGAGAGAGCAAGCAAGCTGAAGCTTGCCGAACAGGTGCTGCGAGCGAGAGAGAGCCTTGGAATGTCGGCTGACTGTCCGTAGTTCGAAGGAGGCTAATAGTTGCACTGTAGAAAAGGCTAACTGCTGGTAGAGGCCGGACAGGTTCCAATGTGGAGTGGTGATATTTACGGAGTATAGTTTCACTGTGCCAATGAGTGGACGATATCCTGTAAGAGTTTGTTGACCTGTCGCGAATGAGTGGACGACAGAATGTAATCAGTTTTGTACCTCGTTTCGAATGAGTGGGCGACACACTGACCACTGTTTGACTTCGTCGCCAATGTGTTGGTGGCAGATGGCACGTAGTTTTTTTTTACCTCGTCGCCAATGAGTTGTGTTGTAAACAAGATAAGGTTTACAAGAACACAACTCATTTATTTGATTCACACAGAATTCTACAGTAAGTACAGGGATAAAACATAAAATTGTCTTGAAGCAAAGTAGATGATTAATCTTAAGAGAATTTCTGTTTCTATACACTATGTACACTCTGAATGTATTTTCACTCACTGCTATCTTGAAAAGATAGTTCTTGGGAAAAATATAGTTCGTGATAGTTGAAAACTATCATTTGCACTAGCATAGATTTGCTAAGAGAGTTCCTTCTAACTTGAAGTGTCTGAGTTCATAAGCTTGTACTAAATGAAAGCTATGTTCACAATTAGAGAATCTAATGTGTGTGTCGGAGCTTGAGTGAGCTTGGGGATGTGTGGCATACAACATCGGGGCTCGACATGGATGAAGGAACGGGAAAGTGGAGTAGTGACTTGAGGTGAAACCTCATACTACCAGAATTCAGTCCACCTGGTCGAGACACATTTTTAAGAGGAGTAGCCTCCGTGTTCGACGTTCAGTGTATTCTGGAGCAGGACACTGGGGAGAATCCTAATGAGTGACAGACAGGGAGCTCCTTATATACTGCACACGACGTAACAGACACGCGCACTGAAGACTGCGCGTCGAGTCTCGAATGATTCACGCTTGCGTGCGTGCGGCTGGCTGGCGCTGAGCGAAGAGAGCGGAGGACATACAACCATAATAATTATCAGGGGAAGAACAATTGAACTCGATGAGTTGGCGGTGGTGAATGAATGAGAGAAATGCGGTATAATGTTAGTTCTCACGTTGGATGTACCCCATGAGCTCTGCTAGTGACCTAGATTCTCTGTCACGTGATAACGCGTCCCTTTCTATCTCGCTTGTGGTTGGAGTGAGGAAACTTCAAGTACCAGCGCTTCTGCAATGCCTCGTTGATAATTACCGACAACTAGAGTTAGGTCGCGGGAGCCGGCATACTCCCAATCGCATCCCGGAGCAGGTGGAAAAATCCTAACTTGGACAGTTTTTACCGCAGAATGAGGCGGAAAACGACATATTTCATCTCCTGGGTATCATGACATACTAACATGTAACAAAGAGACTAAATGAAAAGGCTGAAAGAAACACTGTAGAGGAGGAACGGACAGTCATAAAGAATGAGATCAGTAATGCTGCTGAAGAAAAGTTAGGAAGAAAGGAAATATCACCAAATGAACAGTGGATAACTCAAGAGTTACTAGACCTGATTGACTAATGACGAAAATACAAGAATGTAAAAAATGAGGAGGGTGGAAAAGAATACAGGTGAATAAAGAATGAAGTAGATAAAAGTGCAGGACAGGTAAGGAAGAATGACTGAAAGAGAAGTCCAAGGATGTTGAAGCTTGTATGGCCCTAGGGAAGGTAGATTCTGCATACAGGAAAATCAAGGAAACCTTCGGAGAAAGAAAATGTAGGTGTATAAATATTTAAAGCTCAGATGTAAAACCACTTCTAGGCAAAGAAGACAAGTCAGAAAGACGGTAGAAACATATCCAACAGTTGTATCAATATACAGAAGTAGAAGATAGAGTTCTGGAACAAGAAGAGACTGTTGATGCTGATGACATGGGAGAACCAATTTTGAGGCCAGAATTCGGCAGTTTTGAGAGACCTAAGTAGGAACAAGGCACCGGGAATTGATGACATACCCTCAGAATTACTGACTGCCTTAGGAGAAACCAGCATGGAGAGGTTGTTCCGTTTAATGTGTATGATGTATGATACAGGGAAAGTGCTATCTGATTTTCGGCAAAATGTTGTTATAACTATTCCTAAGAAAGCCCGTGCTTTAGTTTAGTATCTCTGTCGTAACCAACCTGTCCTGTGAGACGTTCTAGTGGGTTGGTCACCGGCCCTTGATGTTGGCGTATTACCTGTCCTGCCGAGCGGTTCTGTAGGGAGGTAAAATGTAGGTGCGAACTCGGTCCCGGAACTCCCGAAATCTTAGACGAAGTAAAAATTACTGTCCTTTATTACTCAGGACGACTGTACACCTTATATAAAAATATATTTACAGGTTATGACTATGTTGGTCTCGAGCCTAGCCTACTGCTACGCGCCAAGTCCGAATTCTGCCTTGCGGCACTTATGTACAATTTCACTGTCACGAATGACTGCTCGAGAGAGCCTGGTCAAGAGAGCACGAACCACTGATGGAGAGAGCCCCGCGCCATCTTGGTTTCGGGTTTATTTCTGCTCTCCTTCAAGCAAAGGTCGGTCCCTTCCCACTACCATAGGTGTTGGACCATGGGTGTTACCTAGCTATTCATCCTGCTAGGTGGCGCCCTCAATTACTATCATGAACTATTTGTCCCAGTAGGTGATGATTTCTGGGCACTACTGTCTCCATCCTTTTCCTTGCACTTTTGTCTCTCTGTCTTTGCTAGAGTACAACTTCACTGGCTTTGATCTCTTTGTCGGCGAGCCGAGTGCTTCGGTACTGACTGTTAGACTCCAGTTTGTCAACAACAAACATCCTCTGCTGTAAACATGTTATTGTAGGCGCGTGTCGCAAGCCCTCTGTCTAAGACTCTCCACTACTTTTAACTTACAGAATGTTTCTTCTTCCTTCCAATTATTAAAATCTCAATATAATTAATATACAAATGCACTGGCACCACAAGATATCCCGGGTTACTGGTTAATATTCTTACACTAGTTTATATCCCTTGATACCTTGAAATCGAATCCCGGCTGCGAATCCTGGTTGCCGTTTATCTGACAGTCCGCCGGTTCGAGCCTTGAGGAGGTCGGTACAAGACATCTCACGCCTGAAAAATTTTAACACGTATTATTTACAAGGGAATGGAATGACAAGTTGAAACTGAGATGGGAGAAGATCATTTTGGCTTCAGAAGAAATGTAGGAACACGTGAAGCAATCCTGACTTAACATCTGATCTTAAAAGGACTAAATTAAGAAAGACAAGCCCACGTACATGATGTTTGGAGATCTAGAAAATGCATTCGATAACGTTGATTGGATCAAGCTGTTTGAGATTCTGAAGGTGATCTGGATCAGATACCCAGAAAGGAGAATTATCTACAATTTATACAAAAAACAGTCTACAGTGATAAGAACCGAGGGATTTGAAAAAAGGCAGCAATCCAGAAAGGAGTGAGGCAAGGCTGCAGTTTGTCCCCTCTCCTTTTCAATGTTTACATAGAACAGGCAATAAAGTAAATCAAAGAGGAATTTGGAAATGGTATCAAAGTTCAAGGAGAGGAAATCAAAATCCTGAGATTTGCCGATGATGTTATTTTATCTGACTCCGCAAAAGATCTGAAAAAATTGCTGAATGGTATGGACAGAATCTTGGAGGAGAAATACAAGATGAAAATAAGTAAGTCGAAAACAAAATTAACGGAGTGCGGTCGAACAAAGTCAGGTGATGCAAGAAATATTAGATTAAGAAATGAAGTCTTAAAGGAAATTTGATGACTTGGATAGCAAAATAACTAATGATGGTAGAAGTAAGGAGGACATAAAATGCACACTAGCACAAGCACGGAAGGCCTTTCTTAAGAAAATAAATTAGTTCACCTCGAACATTGATAAAGGAAATAGAAAGATGTATTTGAAGACTTTCGTCTGGAGCGGTGCATTGTATGGAAGTGAAACATGGACGATAAATAGCTCAGAAAGAAAGAGAATAGAAGCTTTTGAAATGTGGTGTTACAGAAGAATGCTGAAGGTGAGATGGGTAGATAGAATCACTAATGGAAAGATACTGAATGGAACTGGTGAGAGGTGATCAACGTGGCTTAATTTGACCAGAAGAAGTGAATGATAAGGCAGATCTTTCGACACCCAGGTCTTGTTCAGCTCATTTTTGAGGGAAGTGTAGGCGGTAAGAACAGTAGGGGTAGACCACGGTACGAGTATGACAAGCACATTAGAACAAATATAGGATGTAGTAGTTATGTAGAAATGAGAAAGTTAGCACAGGATAGGGTGGCATGGAGAGCTGTATCAAACCAGTCTGTGAACTGATGACTCAAACAACAACAACAACAACAACAACAACAACAACAACAGGAACAACAACAACAACAACAAGTGGACTTGTTAGTGTTATTTTTCCCACAAGTAACTCAAATGTAACTTAAAAGATTCTCAGTCTGTCGAATAAAAAATGTAAATATAAACATTACACTGTAACGTACCTGTAAAAAGACAGTATTAAACAAGGGATCAAATTACACACTACTAAACAAAGAAAATGTGTTTTGCAGGTATGTTGTAGTGTATTACTTATAATTAACTTGCGTCTTTGACAGCCTGAAAAGCATTCAAGTTCCATTTAACTGCGTCGACACAGGAAAATTTGGCTTCCTTCTTAGCAAAGTTTTTCCACTCTCACTCCTTCTAAACTTTGAGGTGGTATATTAGTATACTTATGGGCAACTTAGTTATATAAGATCGTAGTAATTCCTAATATATTTAATAATAAAGCTTCAGATTTCCTTTCACAAGAAAAATATTTAATTCGCAGATCACGTAACTGGCAACATAACCAATACTAAGAGTTCAGATATATTTTATGGTAAATTGCAAAACAAGTATTAGGAAGAGGAAAGTTAACATCTAGCACAAGCGTTGAATGTTTCATTACCACAAATTTTAAATCAATCTAGGTCGCTGAAATTTTAGGATATCATTGTGGTATTCTTTCCTCCAGCGCTTGTTCGTAACTTCAATAGAAGTTGGCCTTGTCCCTTTGGGTCTATTCTTCATTTATACGGAATTATCTTCGTACCTTTTCGATACACATACAAGTCATCTTGAGAAATTCCATAGCTCTGGTGGGAATCCAGGTATTATGCATGCAAGCATCCAATAAAAATTGTTTTCATTGTACTGTACTCTGATATCAAGAACAAACGACATTTTCCTGTCTCTGAAGGTGATAACGCACAGCAACAATAATTCTCTGGATCCATCCATCTGTAGAGAGTAAACTAATCATGAAATGCCCTTTACTATCCAACTATTTATTTATGTCCTAATATGTATGCAAGTTGCTTTACGTCACACCGACACAGATAGGTCTTATGGCGACGATGGGACAGGAGAGGCCTGGGAATGGGAAGGAAGCGGCCGTGACGTTAAGGTACAGCCCCAGAATTTTCCTGGTGTGAAAATGGGAAACCACGGGAAACCATCTTCAGGGCTACCGACAGTGGGGTTCGAACTCATTATCTCCCGGATGCGAGCTCACAGCCGCACGCTCCTAACCGCACGGCCAACTTGCCCGGTATTTATGTCCTTAGCAGTAGCGATGTTAGGACTCACGACCCTCCCATACACTTAACTAAGTAAATTAAAAGATTGTAATAGTATATTATGAAACTAGCATATAATAGCCTTTATTAAGATGCGAGTTTGTGAAATGAGCGAAGCGTTAAACAGTGATGTTACTTAAAATCTAAGCACATGAGGTAAAAGCTAAGTATTATTTTCATATACACTGTGACCATTAACATAATCATATAGTACAGAGAACCTAAGTTATAGTATACAGTAAAATGACAATGTTTCCAGCCTGCCTACCACGATCACACAACCTATCATACGCCACTAGTCACACGAAGCAACCGACCTGAGTAGTTCAGACAGTAGACTCTGTCCTTCTGAGCCCTAGTTGGCAGGTTCGTTCCTGGCTCATTTCGGTGGTACTTGAAGGTGCTCAAATACCTCAACCTCTTGTCGGTGGATTTACTGGCACGTTAAAGAACTCCTGAGAGATAACATTTCGGCAACTAGGAATTGAATCCGGGCTTCTGGGAGTGGCAGCTAATCGCACCAACCACTACACTACAGATTCGGGCGAACATGTACTTGAACATCCGAAGTTACTGTTCTATTCCTCCAGAGGAATTGCTCGAAATGACTTCCGTTAGCTTGACAATAAGCTTCCATGCGGTGACACCACGAAGCTCTCATCCGCCTCCACACCTCCACGTCAGCTGTCACAGTTGCGACGGCATCCCAGATTCGTTGTCATAGAGTTGCTTCGTCGGCAATTTCTACTTGTTACACCAAGTTTGTGAGGTGAGGTGAGTGGATTTAAATCAGGGGACGACGATGGCCAATTGACGGAACCATATCGCCCAACCCACCGATACGGAAAACGGCGATCTAGAAATCGACGAACGACCGTACTGACGTGAGGAGTTGCCCAGTCGTGCATATAATACAGCCGCTGACGTACCTCTAGTGGAACGTCGTCAAGAAGTTCTAACAGCGAAGACTGCAGAAAAAGGAGGTAACTGGAGTCAGTCGTGCAGGTAGCGCCAATGGTCCAAGAAGCTGCTCTCCCAAAATCCCGGCTCCAAGATTTATAGAAAACCTGTGCGGGAAATAACCTTGGTGAATGGCATGAGGGTTTTCTTCGGTCCATGTATGGGCATTGTGAAAATGAATGAAACCTTCCCCGATAAAGGATGCCTCATCAGTAACACGTCGTTCGGAAATTCTGCCTTACGTTCACTACGTCTCTTTTCGACAAGTCGTAACATTTATTCTTCCCGCCGAAACTCCGCAGGATCACGATGATATCCATGACCTCCCAGGAAGAAGCGAGCCAATATGCCGGAGCGTTTGGTGCACAGCGACGAACGTTTGGCTATTAGGAATACGGCGGTTTGGAAATCGTTGTCTACACAGCTCCCTTACTGCAGGTGCAGATCCTCCAGCTGCTCCGTAAACGAGGTGAATATCAACTAACTGGGCACAAGTGAATAATTCCAATATGTAATCAACTGGCTACAGTGATGTTAGCCGCACAACTGTCCCACGACTGACCGCCACTGGAGCCTAAATCCACTACACATACCAATGAGATGGGAAAACGAACTGACGCAGCAGTTACACCGACAATTCAAGTGACTTTACACTCAGCGTAAACAAATGAATGCGGCACTGGATTTAGGCCCCACACAAATACGTTTTGGAATAATCATTGGAGCGAAGTCATATGTAATAATAATAATAATAATAATAATAATAATAATAATAATAATAATAATGGAAATGAAATTTACATCTACAGCCTGTTTCCAGTCATTCGACTGGGTCGAAAAGGAATGGTTAAAGTCCCCATCTAGCGGCGAGGATAGGAATTGTGCCAGCTGTCGAAGCCTGTCCGACTCTCCTGGGGCGATGATTAATGTCTGACGGATGAAATAAAATTGGAGAGTGTTGCAGGAATGAAAAATGACAGAGAGAAACGGAGTACCCAGACTAAACCTGTCCCGCCTCCGCTTTCACCAGCACAAATCTCACAGAGAGTGACTGGGATTTGAACCACGTTACCCAACGGTGAGATGCCGACGCGCTGCCGCCTGAGCCACAAAGCCTCATATTATTATTATTATTATTATTATTATTACTATTCACCACTCGCCAATAATGTCTGCCCAGAAAATACTTCTATTCGTTTATAACTATGGATCTAAACAATTGTGTAATGTCCTGAATATTATGACACTTTAAAATTGGCTTTACGTCGCTCCGACACAGATGGGTCCTATGGCGACGATGGGACAGAAAAGGGATAGAAGTGGAAAGGAAGCGGTCGTGGTTTTAATAAAGATACAGTCCCGGCATTTTCCTGGTGTTAAAAATGGGAAACCACGGAAAACCATCTTAAGGGCTGCCGACAGTGGAGTTCGAACCCACTATCTCCGGAATGCAAGCTCGCAGATGCGCTCCCTTTACCGCACGACCAACGTAATCAAAGCTCTAATGCCGGGCTGAGTATCTCGGGTGATAGAGCGCTGGTCTTCTGATCCCAACTTGGCATGTTCAATGGCGGCTCAGTTCGGTGGTATTTGAAGGTGTTCAGATATGCCAGTCTCGTGTCTGTAGATTTACTTGCATTAAAAAATCCTACTGTACAAAATTCTGGCACCTCGGCGTTTCCGAAACCCGCGAAAATTAGTTGGTGGAACGTAAAGACATTTTATTAGTAGTAATATTATTATTACGCAAGCTCTAATTAACGGGTGTCCGACTCGTTGGCTGAATGGTCAGCGTACTGGCCTTCGGTTCAGAGGGTCCCGGGTTCGATTCCCGGCCGGGTCGGGGATTTTAACCTTCACTGGCTAATTCCAATGGCCCGGGGGCTGGGTGTTTGTGCTGTCCGCAACATCCCTGCAACTCACACACCACACATAACACTATCCTCCACTACAATAACACGGAGTTACCTACACATGGCAGATGCCGCCCACCCTCATCGGAGGGTCTGCCTTACAAGGGCTGCACCTGGCTAGAAATAGCCACACGAAATATTATATTAATTAACGGGTCAATTGCAGTCATCATTTTACCTATCGGCACTTACTATCCAGTAATAAGCCTTCTATTACAAATACTCGGCCGCACTTCCATTGTAGCTATTTATCCTTCGAGCAATGTTCACGCGTGGATGCAAGCATGGTTTTTAAAATTTGTCACACTAATAACAATTTCACTGAACACACGGCCTTTTTTCATTGTCCACCTTCCTTTCATTGACCTGAAAGTATTATGACCATAGCATAGACATCTCGCATTGTCTGCTGTCAGAAACTCATCGTAGACTATCACAATAACAGAACAGAAATGTTGCGCCAATTTTTCGTTTACTGATTAACTATTTCTCTTCATTTTTGTCAGATTGGATCACAGAGTAATACCATTGACGTCTTATAATTCACACACAACTGCACAACACTTGATGCGCATGTACGTGTTGGTACGGATCTTCGACATCACGTACTGTACTTCAAGATGGCGGAGAGCTCAGTCATAGTGTAAAGTGTGTGTCAAGGCTAACTCGTAAATCTGCAAGATAAACAGCAACTAAGTGCCGTTCGCGACCTAATCTCCATAGTTTTAATAATCACCGTCCAATACTGACAAAAATCATGACGCTACGGGATGTAGTTCAAAAGGTATCGGCATTGCATTTCGATGCAATGGACAACAAACAAGTGACAATACTTACTCTTTTAGATTTCAGTAGCGCATTTGATACTGTCGATCCTAGGTTGCTTCTTTCCAAATTACAGTCCTTAAACTTTAGCCAGAAAGTGCTGGAATTTTTCTATTCTTACCTCACAAACCGCCGGCAGTGTGTGGTTGCAAATAATAATAAATCAACGTGGCGAACAAAAAATATTGGTGTTCCACAAGGGTCAGTACTAGGCCCTCTCCTATTCACATTATATATAAATGATATCACCAGATCAATTAAGCACTGCAAGTACCATCTTTATGCTGATGATCTGCAAATTTACTACCACACTAGAACTAATAATATACAACAAGCAATATGTAATGTAAACGCTGACCTTGAGCAAATTAATAGCTATGCAATTAAAAACAACCTTAAATTAAATCCCCATAAAACGCAAGCCATTATCATCGGTACATCAAAGAATCTTCACATTTTAAAACAAAATTGCATTCCTCCCGTAACTTTAAATAATACTGTTATACCTTATTGTGAATCAGTTTCTAACCTTGGTGTTATTATAACGGAAACTCTAAACTGGTCAGCGCAAGTTAAGAATATCTGCAAAAAGGTTTATTGTGGCTTGCACCCCTTAAAACGTTTCAGAAATGTATTCCCTCGATCACTAAAAATTCAACTTGTTCGGTCATTATTATTTCCCATTTTTGACTACTGTGATGTAATTCTTACGGATATAACAAAAGAATTAAGCTTGAAACTACAACGCACTCAAAATGCTTGTCTTAGATATGCTATGGATTTACGGTATGACGCTCGAGTTTCTCCCTACTATAAACAATTATCTTGGTTACGACTAGGTGACAGGCGTAAACTACATGCAAATACTCTTATGTACCAGGTACTTTCGGAAGACATCCCTGCTTATCTCTCCAGTAATTTTCGTCACCTTGGTTCTTTACATCTCCATGATACTCGCTCAGTGTCCCTCCTAGAAATACCTGTCCACCGAACAACCACATACCATCGATCATTTACTATCACCGCTTCGGGATGGTGGAATGCTCTTCCCAAAGACATCAAGGATGCTGCATCAAAAAGTATATTTAAAACCTCCTACCAGCAGTTCCTCGTTAAGTGCTTCCAGCAAGGTACAGTACCTGTATGAGTGGAACGAGTGATTGTGTGTGAAAATGATATGAGATTATTGCACAATAAAATAAATATTGGTTTAATATAATAATTTAAATTAAATTAAAAACATCCACATTGTATTTACGAAGTAGAAGTAGTCTAAAAATAGCTTAGTAGTAAGTACAGTATTTAACTTAGATCTAGTCTTGCAAGGATACAAATAGTTAAATTCTCATTTAGTATTTTTATTAAGCTTACTAGTATTTTTTACATTCTTATTTCTTTTGTTGTGTATTGATTTTTTCCTCAAACCTGTATTAAGTAGGCAGTTACTTTTTCTTTCATTCTTCTTTGCATGTATATATTCATATTTTTGTCTTAAATATTAGTGTTATTTGTAGTTCTTAGTATTTTAAGTTAATGTCATTGTATGGAATAATAATAATAATAATAATAATAATATGTGTGTGGTTAAGTGTAAGAAAGGGCCAAGAGCCCTAACTTCGCCACAGAAAATAAAGGCTTTATCTATCTATCTATCTATCTATCTAAACGAGTAGAAAATAACACTCGGCGGCAACATGAGGAGGTACAAGAGTGGATACGTCTGTAAGGATTGTGCTACTTTTCACACAGAGTACCCTAGACTGGTTTTCGAGTACAGCAAGTGGCCTGGCACGTGAGTCAGCCTCCCCTAATTGCCAAACGGTTAGGGGAAGTGCACAAAAACATGTGTTCGCCTGCGATAAGGAACAGGTTCAACAACCCCAATACTCTACTGTTGTACTTCCGCTACACGAGGACAGAATAACATAACTGGCGTATCCTGCTTCGGCCGTTCAAAACACATTAGATCCTGAAATGTTTGACTCAGTTATGGGAAAAATATTACGACAAGGTAAAACGTACATAGCATGTATTGTGAGATGTAATTTTTCTTTGCCGACTAGCAAACTATCTGCACCTATACCTGCAACAACCTGTATAGGCCATTATGATGGTGATAAAGCTGATTTTAAGGGATGTATTTGCGACAGAACTGTTAAAAATATGCCTAGAAGGCCACACGCAAAACGCCGTCGAATTCTTCCGTAATAAGTAATGAAGTGGTTAAAAATCGTGAGCATTATTGCTGCTGACGCTGTGAATTCTTTCAGTGGTGGCAATGCTAGCAAATTAAATGTGTTGCAGAAAGTGGACATGACGACGGGAAAGATAACAAGAATTTCACTGAATCAAGGAGATATTCTTCGAGAGAAATTTGTAGAAAAGAGGCATCGAGAGGTATCCAAGGAGGCAAGAAGAACCCGGAAAAGGCTGGGACTTGAAAACCACACTAAACACATTGAATTGGAAGGCATAACCTGTATTCAGGAGCTTTTTGAACGACGTAAGTCGACATGAAGTGTTGAACATTTCAAAGCTTTTGCGAAAGAGAGATATTTTGAAGGGATAAACACTATATATCTGGAATTGGATGAAACTTGGCACACACATCCTCATTTATGATCTCCACAGGATGAAGCACATTCTTTGAATTACCGGGCGAGCTTGCCGTGTGGTTAGGGCTGCGAAGCTGTGAGCTTGCATCCGGGATATAGTGGGTTCGAACCCCGTTGTCGGCAGCCCTAAAGATTGATTTCGGTCGTTTTCCATTTTTACGCCTGGCAAATATTTGGACTGTACCTTAATTAAGGCTAAGGCCGTTTCCTTTCCACTGCTTGGGCTTTGCTATTCCATCGTCGCCATAAAACGTACCTGTGTTGGTGCGACGTATAGCAAACTGTAAATGAAGAAAGATATGTAATTATTAAAGCCCTGATTTTGATGCAGTAACAGGTTAGAATGCAAACTAATTTGGTTAGTAGGAAGTGTCCGCCACCCGCTCTTCCAAAATGTAGCAATAGTAACATAAATTATAGAGGTTCTGATGGGCCGTACCCCTAATGTTTATGCAAACCCAATAGCATAGACGTTGTGAAGGTAGACTATACTTACTACTCGCTTCAGTAACTTTGCATTCTAACCTATTAATGCATAAAAATCCGGGCTCTAGTAATTATATTTGAAAAGAATTAAGGTATATTTGAAAAATGAAATATAAACTGTTAATTCTAATGAGACAACTTCAATTCCTTATATTTCATGTATTATTTCCATTATAAAATGGATGGTGCTTCATCCTATGGATTTATGTATGTTATTTACAGGAAAAATCCATTAATACTTGCAATTTTTCTTAAATCGTTTTATTTTGGGATTCGTAAAGTTTAAAAAGCGAAGAATGTGATATTTTTAATAACTCGTGTAATAATATACTTATCCCATACATATATGAAATGGAAGCACTATGTACCTACTGTACGTGTGTCAGTTTACTAACGTCTGTGTTGCACATTAGAGAAGCTACAATACGATTCGTATCTGTATGCGTGAAGTCCTATTCGCGGTGTATGAACACCCTTTTGGCGTTTGCTAAACATTTAAAAAGAAACCATATTATAATTTGTTTCACCTTCACCCTACGATCCTACTGTTTCTGTTTCCATGGATTTCCGTGGTTTTTCCGTTTACACACAAGGCAGATACTGGGGCTGTACCTTAAACAAGGTTATGGTATGTTCCTTCCCACTCTTAGCCCTTTCGTGTCCCATCGTCGCCATACGATTTATTTGCGTCGTTCGACGTAAAGCAAATTGCAAGAAAATAAATAAAAATCTTTCTTTTCTTTCGAAGTCTAAAGGACGTAACAAAGTGGTCCAGTTATGTTCTCTAATTCGAAACCGCTGGTGAAGAGAAATATGGTATTAATTTAATTAAACACTCAGCTGGACAGAAAATCTGCGTCACAAAAATCCCATCGTCTCTTTGTAAAGTAATATTGCGATGAAGACAATCAGGGATATTTTGCAGTCGTGTGATAAGATATCAAAAATATTATCTGAGATTTGAAGAGCTTGGTTAACGAGTAGTAATAGATTGCCTGTTCCGAGAAACCCTTGCTAAGTCTCCAGGGAATATCTTTGACATTACAAGATAATAGACGTAAAATATGAAGGCGCGCTTCAGGGAGTTCTTTCAGGATGAGCAATTGCTTCAGTTAATATGATCATTGACGTTTTATGGCTCACATCCTCATGAAATCGTACGTAAGAGATTATTTGCCCTAGCAACCATTAACAAAAACTAAGTCACTACGCAAGGGTATAGAGAGGAGGAAACCAATAGTGGCTCTATGTCTGTCTGGTATTAATTTGTGTGACAGTTGTTCTGAGAGATACATTCCCGTTCTTAATAACCCTACTGGAAAGGCTTATTGCATGTAATGAAAAACACCGAACAACCTGACAAGCTTCTGAGTCCAACATGTCATTTCGATCCCTCCAGAGCCGGGCTGAGTGGCTCAGAGAGTTGAGGCGCTGGCCTTCTGACCCCTACTTGGCAGGTTCGAAACTTCCTCAGTTTGGTGGTATTTGAAGGTGCTCAAGTACGTCAGCCTCGTGTCGGTAGATTTACTGGCACGTAAAAGAAATCCTGCGGGACTAAATTCCGGCACCTCGGCGTCCCCGAAAACCCTAAAAATGAGTCAGTCGAACATAAAACCAACAACATTATTACTACAACTTTATAAGCAACCTACTTCATCTTCCTGGCCCTATTCACAAGTTATCGGGGTCAGAAAAGGATATTATTTTTTCCCAGTTTTACAGCCGGATGCCCTTCCTCATACCAACACTGTACGGTAGGATATATTCACTATAGCGTATTTCCGTAGTGGTTAGTAGTGTGGTGCGTTGTGAGTATATGAAGAGAGGTGTACGTATATGTCAGCTTACATTCGGAAGATAGTGGGTTCTTCGAATCTCACTGTCTGCAGCCCTGAAGATGATTTTCCGTTGTTTATCATTTTCGCACCAGGAATATGCTGGACCTGTATGTTAAATAAGGCCATGGTTGCTTCCTTCCCGATACTAGGTCTTTCCTAACCGATGGTTGCCATAAGACCTATCTGTGTCGGTGCAACCTAAGGCAAATTGTGAAAAAAGGAGAAGTGTATTAAAAAGAACCCAGTCCCCGAACCAGAAGAATTAAATATACTCCCTTAAAATCATCTTTCCGTTTGGGAATCGAATTTGGGATCCTTTTAACCGATGGCCAGTATGCTGACCATTCAGCCGAGGTGATGACATGATAAGGAGCCCCCAACGCCAGCAATTACCACGTAGTTCGGAACAAATCGGTAGGCGGATTAACAGACAGAAAATGATTCCAGTTGCAGTTTCTGATTCTTAGACAAATACTGATTATGGTTTCGTATCTACTTTACACTAAAGTAATAAATATTTAGCAAGATTTCACATTTCATTACTGTACACATTTTCCTTAATATAGATTTGCAATTGTTTCACTTAAGTATAGGTTTATTCCAGTTAAAAGTACTACTGCACCAACGGATGTTCGTCAGTCAAATGGGATCTGAATTTTGACTTGGCATAGTTAATTCGTTAAAGCAAATAGGTAGAAACAAACATAGCTAGAAATTTAACTTCATTTGTTTAGCAACTGAAGAATGTTTGAATACATCTACACTAATTTTACCGTGATATGGATGTTTCAAAAACATATAATTATACACTGACATTAATTGCAGCTGCAAAACCATTCTTACCTTAGCAGGTTGGACTTGCTTATGATTTGCAGTAAGTTCCGAATTATTTTCAATGTTACTTGAAATCGGCAAATTGATTTTCTAAAAATTCACACCTGAGATCTTCCAACATCCCATTCATCACGGAATTTGAATTTAGGCACAGCTTTAGTTAGCTTTTAATGTGCCATGAGGATTTTCCAAGTCGAACTGTGCCACTGCTGGTCACTGACTCTTAATCCTTAATCCTGTTTACGATTCGGAGGAGTGATGGACGAATGAACGCTGACCTCCTGTAGAGCCATCTCTTGTAGTTCGTGAGGGCGTCAAGAAGCATTGTGGTTCGTGAACTACAGTAGAAAATCCAATAATCTCATGGCGCAACAGCCCCGAAAGGCCATGGTCTACCAAGCGACCGCTGCTCAGCCCGACGGCCTGCAGATTACGAGGTTTCGTGTGGTGAGCACAACGAATCCTCACGGCCGCTATTCTTGGATTTCTTGGTCGGGGTCGCCATCTCACCGTCAGATAGCTTCTCAATTGTAATCACATAGGCTGAGTGGACCTCGAACCAGCCCTCAGATCCAGGTAAAAATCCCTGACCTGACCGGGAATCGAACCGTGGCCCCCGGGTAAGAGGCAGGCACGCTACCCCTACACCGCGGGGCCGGCAGTAAATTCCCATGCATGGTTTATTACAATGAATAGAGCAGTAGGAATCTGTGATAATGAGCATTAAATTGTGGTCAAATTGTCGGCAGACTGAGCCTAGTTCGCAGAGCACACTGATACGATCTAACTTGGACAACTACTTAACATGTTTTTGATTTAGAGTGTCTGTCGCCTGTACTGCCACTTGAGTTGTTGTGTAATAAATAATATATCGACTTTTTCTTCAATTCATGGCCGTGACATCGGTTTTCACGACGTATAAGCCACATTATCTTTTGGAGAATGATGCTAAAAAACCCTTGAAATAGGGAAATGTAAGCACTGTGTTATTCCAGAGATGGAATTTTGTCATAGTCTCGGCTTCCCATTTTATAAATAAGATGAAATCATCTTCATTTTTCTGTAAAGCTGCCGATAATACTTATTCAATTATCAAATGCATGTGATTACAGCCCAGCTTACTCGTAAACACATGTGAGCACATACATTAACAATCGGATGATGTTATGCTACAATGTATCAACTTACATTTCCGAACTTCCGAGAAAGAAATAACTTTAGTCAGCGTTTACAGAATGAATTCGACAGAGGTGGTTGGTAATCATTAAAGGAAATAATAAAAATCTAACTAATTTTTAAATGATTAAATATAGTTTCTTGTCACCACTGCCAATACAATACTGCTACATTAAATTCTCCTCATTTCGTTGTAGCAAATTAACAAATTGTTTGTGGTGTGGTTCCTTGCTTTATTTATTCCCTACATTGGTAGACAAAATTCGTTACTTTGATGTATGCATATTATAAAAGTGTCAGAAGAAATATCTTCCCACAAGTATGCAATATTCTTTTCACAAAATATCAAAAAGTCGGTAAAATCTTGGGATGCTCATACACGATGTTCGAGTACCACATTTCCTTTGTGATATCTGTTTCGTATAGACCTACTCATCTGTTTCCTAATAAAAATCCAATGGAGTTATATACACACCTGTATTATAGATCACACCATTTCTTCCACATAGATCACGGTAGAAGCTGCGATAATCTGGTGGTTTGAGATAACACGCTTCTCGTTGGAAATGTGTTTCCCATTGGGCCACAGTTCTTGCAACTTTCTCGCAAAGAACGTGCGCTTTCTTTTGCCAGTTAAAATGGACCACTTTAACGGTTTAGTATGAATTAGCATTGATTTGGATCCTTGTTGCAAAATGAAAAATGTCACTTTGGATGCAAGCTTATTGTTTTGGAGGGTATACATGACGGCACAGTTTAGGCGTAATCGAAGAATTTATATAAAAGAAAGATCAATCATTCTTGATGTCAAAATGTTAAAACATTCAAATCGAGAGTTTTCACATTTTTTTCCCTTGTTGTATAACACCATGTACTGAAATTTATAAACTCATTGTTGTTTCGCCAAGAAATACCTAGCTCCATTTGTTGCTCAAAACAGACTTAAGTTTTCTCTTTCTTCTACCACTCTTCTCGCAACTGGTGGTTCAGAGGTGCAAACTGTGTCGCACATGTGGATTTGGCCTTGTTTTACGCCCGGATGCTCTTCCTGAAGCAACCCTGCGTATTTCTGTGGTGGTTGGTAGTGTGGCGTGTTGTCTGAATATGAAGAGGAGAATATTGGGACAAAACTAATATTTAGCCCCCGAACCAGAGAATCCACAGTTCTAGGCCCTTCACGCAAGCAACTCAATGTTGAAACATCCTAGGGATATGACCTACGAATCTTAGGTAAATATAATAAAGTATGAGAATATATTCTTTATTTATTCCTAAAAATTAAAATTATTTTCTTAATCATTGTTATCCGGTCAATTAGATTAACAGTTTGCCCTTTTCTACGACTACGAGCGCTAATGTGAGTCAATGCAGAGTTTCACTTAAGCACCACTACGAGCGCTAAGATGAATCAATGCAGAGTTTCACTTAAGCTCCACTACGAGCGCTAATATGAATCAATGCAGAGTTTCACTTAAGCTCCACTACGAGCGCTAATATGAATCAATGCAGAGTTTCACTTAAGCTCCACTACGAGCGCTAATGTGAATCAATGCAGAGTTTCACTTAAGCTCCACTACGAGCGCTAATGTGAATCAATGCAGAGTTTCACTTAAGCTCCACTACGAGCGCTAATGTGAATCAATGCAGAGTTTCACTTAAGCTCCACTACGAGCGCTAATGTGAATCAATGCAGAGTTTCACTTATGCCCTTATAAGTACATTCGGTGAGGGCATTTTTCAAAATATGAGAAACGCCTGAGGGTATTGAACCAAGGAACACATAAGAGAAAGTATTATGTCAATAAGTTAATTTGGCTAGGATTTGAATAAAAAAGAAAGCGAGTAAAGACAAAAAGTGCCTTTAGCTGCTTTTCCGGAACTGCATTTAGGCCGGAAGTGATTTACGAAATTTGTTCTTTTAGTTTGATAGAACTATTCAACCGGGCGAGTTGGCCGTGCGCGTAGAGGCGCGCGGCTGTGAGCTTGCATCCGGGAGATAGTAGGTTCGAATCCCACTATCGGCAGCCCTGAAGATGGTTTTCCGTGGTTTCCCATTTTCACACCAGGCAAATGCTGGGGCTGGCCACGGCCGCTTCCTTCCAACTCCTAGGCCTTTCCTATCCCATCATCGCCATAAGACCTATCTGTGTCGGTGCGACGTAAAGCCCCTAGCAAAAAAAAAAAAGAACTATTCAAGACTAACAATTTGAGACCTTTCCGTGTCCTTTAACCCTTCAACTCTCCGTACCATAGAGGAAATTGCTTAATTTTACGTTTTTCGTAGTGTGGGGACACCTACTTTGTCCGCTAAGAATTTTTTTCAACATTAATAATTCATCAGACTCGATTAAAATCCTAGAACCGGCCAGGAATTTAACCAGGCACGCTTTGAACCGAAGACCTCAGTGCTGACCATTCAGCTGAGAAGTCGGACAAAGCATAGACCTAATAATAGCAAACAAATACTTAGAGAGGGCGGTTGCCTAGTTGTACTGTGTGCTTCAGATACATTCTCCGCAGAAAAATGGGAGGTCTACTTGGTCCACTGTTGGAGTTCCGATTTGATGCACGAAACGGTTACACTCAACAAGACGTAATGAGAGAAGTCGCCGAATATTGCAGAGGGTGCAGACTTACGGGCAAATGAATTTACTGAAATGCCGCGTGAGAGTCCTGTGCATCGCTCGGTGCACGAACAGCTATAGCGCGTAAGAATTTTGCGTAGTTTCTAGCATGGCAATGGAACGGCCCAGTTGTACGAATGACAAACTTGTGGATTTGCTGGTTATAGTTGGAGAGTGTAATGGTAATGAGCGGCTAGCGAACTGTAGTGGCGATTGGAAATTAGAAGTGGGGGGACAAAAAATGTACAGACTAAAAAAAGCACCCGGGTTTTGTGATATTGTGGCACGAGAGCTGGGGGTATATACATCGAAACTGAAAAACAAGGAGCTACAAAGTGATAAAATTTTATTCTCTTTGAGCGAATTTCTACAGAGAGGTAAAGGATGACAGTCTACCAATTTAAGTGGGGTAATAATAGCTTTTAGAGATTTTGATTCAGTACTGTACAATACAACTTTCACCAAAGGAAATATATATTACAAATTGCACCCGTCCACCTCCCGAGTCCCAGACTAGCATTTATCTCAGGGGTGTCGGTTCATTATTTAAATCATCAAATATAACTATAACGGCATAATAGAACACGGGGATGAACGGAGCAACTTAAAATTAAAATGGGGAAGGCTCGATTGTAACTTGAATTTAAGGACTCCATGATAGGACTAGGAAGTGACTGTTACTTTAAAAAGGGCATCATCTAACTACAATAAAAAGATTATGAGAGTGGTTTCCTTTGAAATAATTTGCCAGAAGGAGCGGTTTATTACGCCATCTGACGTATGAAACTTTGATACACTTGGCAACAATATTTGAACTTCCACACATGTTACATATATAAATCACTTGCCATACCGCAAGTGGTATCAATATCTTGCTGCGTTGCTTCTGAAATAAAATGACATTTTGGAGGTATAATTTACGGATCGATTCCATTTGAATCGAACCGTTGTTCAAGGATATAGCTTCCTTCTATCGGGAGCCCGAGCATAACCCATGTTACGGTCGGCTTCCCGATTTAACTAAGATGACGTACTCCGGCTATATACATTTTTCCGAGACCGGTACTCGGACTGGGTAATGTTTCTCGTGAATTGCGAAAACTGGATTCCACGGACAGTTCCTATCTTACGATATCCAGCTGGTGCCATACCACTGAATTAGCATTATATATTATTTACATGTGATCTGAATTGTCACCAGTTAGCCTCAGTAGACTACTGCCACAGATGAGATAACGAGAAGCGGTGGGAAATACCGTGCCAGTGACCCCCCTCGCATCGCGAGCGAAATAAACAAACACGCAAGTATGTAACATCGTCCCGTATGGAAACCGTACAAAAACGAGGCAACAAATGACTCTAATATTTTATCATTCTCATTATTCAACATACTAATAGAGGGATGTTGTCACCAAACAATTTAATCAACGAAATTATCATCCTTGAAATTATTATTATTATTATTATTATTATTATTATTATTATTATTATTATTATACGGTTCCTGGCACTGTCACGTTTGATTAATATCGACATTATTATGCGGGATGCAAACACCAATGGTTATTACTGTTATTATTATTATATCCCTCTCGTGGTTATTATTATTATTAATGAATAGGTGACTCCAGATCTTATTATTATTCACGTCACTTAAGAGGTTATTATTATTAATGGACCGGTCACTTCCGCCAAAATAATTATATTAAGATATCGGTCGCAATTACAAACATTTCACTGATCAACCAACGACATCATTACTGTTATTATTATGACAATTATTATTAATCTGATCGCGATGATTTAACATCGTCCTTACATTATTATTATTATTATCGGTTGCATATTATCATTTAGATTCCCGTTTAACATCTTTATCAACGCTCATTTAATTAAGGCGGTCCAATCCTTTATCTGCAATATTTATTATTATTATTATTATCACGATATCATGATTGTCCTCGCTCGTCATTACAATGAATACAATATACGACCATTTATGTGGAATCTGAACTCTCATTATCCTTAGATCCGTTGTATCTCCACGAATAGCTGTGCAGTCTATTTATTTTGTACATGCTGTCACGGGTTCGAATTCTACCCGCTGCGTAACTCAGTATTTCTCTGTGACACTGCCCGTACGTTTTACACTCATATCAATATCCTAAGTGTCTCTCGTACGGAATTTATTTTCCTCTCTATCTCAATATTCCTCGATTCATTTATTTCTCACAGAATTATCAACTGACTTATTTATTCATTTCTGACATCGTACGACCTTTTATTATCTGACTGCAGATTCTTTCACATTTTCTATCTCATTTTGATCTACGCTTTAGTTCATTCTCCACAAATAATCGTAACATCTTGAAATTATATTTACCAAATTTTGACAATCATGGTCTCGTAATATTAGTCCTACGTTTTCCGGCTAATGAATCGCAACTTTAAGACACGACATTTATACGTAAAAAAATATTGGACCGTAATTTAAACCACACGTTCATTAACATGTACAGATTATTAGCACCGATTTACATTTCAATATTATTAATTGACCAAATTAAATTATCACGCACTTTAATTCCGAATTAAAAAAAAACGACCTCCCGTCATTAAATGATTCCCAATAAACTCAACACTTGATCACATGAATTATTATTATCTCCAAATCATATTTAAAAAAAAATATCTTCTTAAAAAAATAGTTATATTATTTATTTATTATTATTATTAATTAAAAAAAATAATAATTTCGCCTGTTATACGGTAGTCCACTCCTATTATGTTTAACGCATAACCCCTTGTACAAACTCGATTTATTCTGGCTCTAACCACTCCAGATATGATTTATTTTGAAATTATTATATTAATCGCATCTCACAAATTTAACAACTTCACTTTGAAAATATGACCATATTAATTACAACAAACACACTTGGTATGGCGAAGCTGGATTTTCCTTCCATGTCATTAAATGGCTCGTTAAAATGACAAAACATAAAAGCATATATCGGGTCTTATTTAACTAGCGTAACCAAAATCAAATGTAAAGAAAATTATTGACTACAAAGAAAATATGAATGCATGCATGACTTAACGTACTACACGATATATACAAATTTACATCTCCAACAAACTGAATACATAAAAGACCCGATTATTTACATTATTATGATTTACTATTGTCCGTGCTACAAATTTAGGATGGGGTCGTTAAGCGACCCATCTTGTTACAGAAGGTAACCAAGTATAATCAAATTATCCCCATTTTTCCCATCACGATAACATTTCCCAAATATTATTTACAGTTTAGTACTCATCTTAGTTATCGGTATTCCATTACAGCTTTGCAGACGAGAGGCTCCATCCGGCCCCTCTCTGCGTTTTACTCCTCCATTCTTGATGGCGTAGTTTCACAAAAGATTTCCTGGCACATTATCATTTTACACTCATATCTTGATTACCACAAACCTTCACCATTTACAACGTTAACACTGTATACTTTAACTTGGATACAACAAATTTCTATCCTAGACCCAAGAATTTAATATATACACTATTTAATCTTCGTCCACCTACCGCACAATGGACCTGGACACATACGACGAGGTGTCAACTATTACGCCCGTCGCGATACGCCCGATTTATACGGCATTCTTGACGTGTTCATAATATCGGTTCGATATAGCAAAGTACAGGCTACTATTCCCTGAAAGTACTGTTCGTCACACAGTCTGTTATGCACGTACTTATGGTGATATAATTTATACTACTCTCTTGCAGTGTAATTACTTTACATCACTGATATTCACAAATGACAAACACTGTCCTACGTTAACTATTTCTAATTCCTGTTGCTTGAGCGCGATCACATTTTACAAACACTGGCGGATGCTCGCGCCATTAAATGACTGTACGACCGTAGAATTCTAAGTTAGCGACGACCAACAGTTCAGCTCCCGATATTCAATTCAAGTGTACGGCGACCGACAATTCAGCTCCAACGATTCAAGACAAGTGTGCTGGCGACCGTCAATTCAGCTCCCGATGTTCACTACTAGTGTGCTGCGAGGATCCCTTTGCCCCGTATATATGGATGAAGCCTTTTTCCCGCGGATTCGTTGACGTCATACCCCTTAGGGAGGGGGTGGATTTTTAATATCGGTACTTGCACTCCGAATTGGAAGTTAAAATTTACATCAAATTAATCCACTCCGCTAGCATATCTGCTGGATAAAATATGAACTCCTGGTGATCACAGATTTAGGAGATATGGGTGGATTTAGCTCCTCACATTTCGCGCCTTCGTAAGCGTCTCTGACAACGTGGTCTTCGTCCAGCCAATGAGATTCAAGCTGTCCGGTTTCCAAGAAATCCAGCCTTCAATTTATTTAATTTGCCAATAAGTATTGATTATTTTTCCATGCGTGACATCTAATAAATTCATTACATTCATCCGTGTACTCATAATAATTTATTACTGATTACTTTTGTAGTTACGAAAATATCTCATCCATCATTCCTTAAGATGGTATCCCTGAGTCTCCCATCAAATTTTTACTATTGGCCGGCAAGCGGTAACGTGATTTAAATCTCCACCTGCTCGAACTTAGGCTAGCGAACGTACACGTAGCCGCTGTAATTTTCCACGAGGTCACGGAATTTCCGTCTTGCCAAAAATATCCCAAGGTATTACTCATGTTGTGAGTTTCCTTTGTATGACTCTCCCCCTTCCTATTTCTGACCAAGACTTATTTGTGGACTCTGTATTTCCTTGTATGCCAACTAATGATATTCCCTGCTGTGAAGTAGCTAAAAGTTGTCGTGTTGAGCTAATCCGTCAGGCTCCAGTCTGTCGTCCTTCCTTCGCTCTGATTTTGACATTACATAAACGAAATATTTTCAACGTCCCTTCTGTATTTCAATAAATGTACCATATTATTTTACCGATCAAATCATGACTGACTATGGGCCTAAGTCACTCGGGTTCAAAATGTAGTACAATTAAATAGAAGTACGGTGTGATTAATCTTCTTCTTTATCTGTTTACACCCCAGGGTCGGTTTTTCCCTCAGACTCAGTGAGGGACCCCACCTCTATCGCCTCAAGGCAGTGTCCTGGAGCTTCAGACACTGGGTCTGGGATACAACTGGGGAGGATGACCAGTACCTCGCCCAGGCGGCCTCACCTGCTATGCTGAACAGGGGCCTTCCAGGAATGGGAAGATTGTAAGGAATAGACTAGGAACAGGGAAGGAAGCGGCAGTGGCCTTATGTTAAATACCATGCCGGCATTTGCCTGGAGGAGAAGTAGGAAACCACGGAAAACCACTTCCAGGATGACTGAGGTGGGAATCGTAGCCACCTCTACCCAGTTGACCTCCCGAGGCTGAGTGGACCCCGTTCCACCCCTCGTTCCACTCTTCAAATTTCGTAGCAGAGCCGGGAATCGAACCCGGGCCTCTGGGGGTGGCAGCTAATCACACTAACCACTACACCACAAAGGCGGAGGTGTGATTAATCAATTAAAAATAATCTATTTGACTACGAAGTAATAAACTAACAGACACTAGACTGTCAGACTAATGAATGCCCGCGGCAAGTGGGTCAATGTTCATGGCCTTGACAAAAACAAAAAATATACCCCTGCTGGCCTTCCTCACGGCATACGCAATGTCTGTACTACTTGCTGTGGCGCTACGCGAATCGGTTACCCGCGGTGAACGATATTTTGTGCGTATTTCCGCTAATAATTTTATTATTAAAGGAACCGGGCGAGTTGGCCGTGCGGTTAGGGGTGCACTCCTGTGAGCTTGCATCCGGGAGATAGTGGGTTTGAACCCCTCTGTCGGCAGCCCTGAAGATATTTTTCCGTGGTTTCCCATTTGCACACTAGGCAAATGCTGGGGCTGTTCCTTAATTAAGGCCACGGCCGCTTCCTTCCCACTCCTAAACTTTTCCTATCCCATCGTCGCCATAAGACCTATATGTGTCAGTGCGACGTAAAGCAAATTGAAAAAAGAAGAAACGATTAATGAAAGGAAATAAAGGAAAGAATTAGCTGATAAGACCACAGGGCTTGTACGAATTGCTTTTTGAAAGTAATTCCTAGTTTAAACCTGCTAAAAGGGAATAACAATGTAATATTTCCCCCGCAAAGTGGAGGGGAGGGGGGAGGCTACTGCCAGCAGCTGTACTTTATGCACAGCAATATATAGTAATCGCCACGTAACGAAATACCCCAGAAAGTAAATATCGCCGCCCGATGCTCTTCTTTTCTCTTTTTTGTAATGGCTGATCACTGCTGCCAACCTGCCTGGTTACATATTAAAATCACCAGACATAACCAAACAAACTAACCTCAATGTAAACACCGATAATAAATGTTTCCCTACCCTAGTAAATGATAAAAGTTAAGATGAAATAAATCAAGATATTCATAATTAAGTCGGTTTCCACGCTCAATGAGAAATTTAGGAAATAAACACCCTTTCTCACTCAAATTAATGTTACATATATCTGTCTTTATTTTGATATGCAGTAGGCGTACTATAACCATATTCTTGAAAATAGGGGCGTGTTAAACGATGCAATTTGTTTAATAAGTCTTTGCAGTGTGATTTTCGAAAGTCCAATGACTTCCCTTTCTTTTGCGCGAACATTTCCTTCTCTCTTCAATACCGGTAACCCGTAGCCTAAGGAGAGAGATTGGGCATATTTTCAGCCTGCAGGCTGGTTATATCTTCACGGTTATCAGGAAACATATAGGAATACTAATGTGCCAAGCTACGTGAACGGAAATTAGGTCAGCTTCAAGCTCACTGCAGAATTGAATATTAGTTCTACTATCTACTTCTATCGTTTTCACATACACCGAGGTGCCAGTATTTCGTCCCGCAAGAGTTCTTTATGTACCAGTAGATCTAGACATGAGGCTGGAGTATTTGAGCACTTTCAAATACCGCCGAACTCGAATCCGCCAACCTGAGCTAGTCATACATTCTCTCCTTCACTCGCTTAAAATAATGTTAAACATTTCCTGCCTTTATTCTGATTCTGATGTATGCATTACTATAACTGCATTCTTAAAGAAAGGGGGGAGGGAATATAGATTGAATAATTCATTGCGATTTCTGCAAGTTCAAGGACTTACCACATAAGACATATGTCCTTCCTTTTAATAATAATGCTAACAGCTTTACATCCCACTAAGAACTTTTACGGTTTTCGGCATTTGGCATTTTAAACATATTTTCAGCTTACAAGTTGGTGTATCTCAAGCTTTCAACATTACGGAAACCAATGTACAGGAGCACTATGAGTCAAACAACATTACCAGATTTTTACATATATATTGGCTTAAATCACATGAAGACAGGTTGTGATGCAAGAATTGGATAGGAAAGAGGGCTAGGATTTAAGATGTAAATAAGCGTACAGACACAGCACTAGCCTGAAATGAAAATGACGGGCAAAGAAAACTTCAGACCTGCCAACTGTGGGGTTCGAATACATCACCATCTCCTGAAACCAAGCTAACAGCAATGTGATCAAACTGCACAGCCAGTTCACTCAGTTTCCTATGACGCGTAATAGGCCTACCACATGGGCGACCCACTTACCTGTATATGGATCTTCAATTCTTCAATTATACATGTATGCAAAAACATTATGCACCTTAATAAGAGGTACTTCCCTAGTTGGTTCTCTGATTGGTGCACGTATAACAAATATGTTTGGGAAGAAATACTTTTATTTTATATTTATTTATATCATAAAGAAGTCATGTTGTCATAGCAAAACGAATATGCAACGAAGAAATGAATCCGAAGAGATAAGCATTATTTACTGCATTAAATATTTGTTTATTTACATGTTAAGCGATATGTAGTAGTAATAACAATAACAACAACAAACGTGTGCAATAAGGAAAAAGGAAATAAATACAAGTAAATATAAATATAATTTACAACATTTAGAGCCATTCCATGGTCACTGAATTACAAAGCAGGGGTATGAATAAACAAACATAATAAACATGAATACTAATATTTAAAAAGCAAAAAGCAAAGTCATCTCCGTACAAACCATGAAAGCCATTGGAAAGGGGGAAGGTGAAGGCTTCCACTATCCATGACGTTGGCACTTGGTGGGGTGGGGTGGAGTGGTTAGCTCAACGCATGACCGCCTTTGCCCCCAATAGTTAACTGGTACTCATTTATCATACGCAAAACATTCCTTCCAAATTACGTTAAACCTCTGTCACTCATTATTATTATTATTATTATTATTAAATTGCAAATGGGAAATACCCCGGTGGCAACGGTCACTTACAGTAATGTGATAATAAAGTTAACATAATTACCCAACTACAACAAACAAACAAACAAACAAACAAACAAACAAACAAACAAACAACAAGAGTACAAGAAGCAGATATATGGAAGGAAAATATAACAAGAATTACTGCTAGTTTAATATTCTAAATCGAGCAACATCATATACAAATTCACACACAACTTAAGTATTTACAGTGCTTAACAATTTGGCTTACAATATTATAGGTTGACCTTACTACTAGCTTAACATTATAAGTGATAATAAAGTGAAGTTAAACCGTAATTACCCTACAACAACAACAACAACATTACAACAAGCAAGAAATACTACTAATTAAACTTTCTAAATCCAGTGTCATTATATACATATTCACACACAACTTAAGTATTTCCAGTACTTAACACTACAAATTGCAATACTTACTACTAGCTTAACACTACAAGTGATAATAAAGTTAAATCATACTACCCAACAACTACAACGACTCAAGTACAAAAAGGAATTCCATGGAAAAAAATATTACAAGAAATACTACTAGTCATTCTAAATCCAGCATCATGTACAGTTTCATACACAATTTAATTATTTCCAATACTTGCTACTATGGCTTACAAAACTATAGATTGAGCTTACTACTAGCTTAACGTTACAAGTGATGATAAAATAAAGTTAAAAACATTGTTAATTAACCAAGAACAACAACAATTACAAAAACATGAGTACAGCAAGCACTTCCCTGGAAAGAGAAAACCACAAGAAAAAGCCTCCCAGTTTCACAATCGAAACCAAGCAGAAAATCACAAATTCAGTGCCCGTAATTTACAACTTTTACTTTTCATTTTACACAAATGGTCTTCTTAAATGACTTGATACCAGAAGGGAATCTATCAAAGACTGCCGCAGGTAATTTATTCCAATCCCTTATGGTCCTGTTGACGAAGGAAAACTTGCCCACATCCGTATGCTGGTTTCTGGCCCTAATTTTATGCTTATGATAATTTCTCGATAAGTATGAGGGAGGTTAGATAGATAGATAAAGAATGGGTGAACCCTGCCTTCGCAGGGCTCCACACGTAGGTCTGTGAAGACCCTTTGTGTCCCTTAAACGGGTTTGCCTAGTCCAGACCTAGTGCTCCTATAAAGGATACCAGTGCCCGGATGTTGGCATTCCTGATGTCTTCCAGGCTCACGAAATGTGAGCCAAGGTATCGATGTCTAGTGCTTGCAAGAGCCTCACACTGACATAACACATGCGCGGAGGTTTCCTCCTCCCTACCGCATCTTCTACACATCGGATCCTGACTGATTTTCATGATGTGTAGGTGTCTCTGTAAGGTATTGTGGCCTGTCAACAGTCCAACTACCATTCGCATTCTGGTCCTATTCAAATTTATCAGGACCTTTTTATAACTTTGGCTAGGCCCTTTGATAAGTTCACGTGCCTGCCTTGCTATAGTTAACCTCTTCCAAATGTCTAAGTGAGACTGGTTTGTCCACTGGGATATTACCAGTTTCACGCTTCGGAGTGACACTCCCAGGAAGGGCTCTGGTCCTATAAAAGGACCTTTTGAGCCTTCTTTCGCTAGTTTGTCAGCTTCTTCATTTCCACTGATACCTGTGTGCCCAGGGACCCGTAATAGGGTAACTGAGCTAAATTCACACAGCTGATCTAACATCCTTTGGCATTCCCATACCATTTTTGATGTTGTTTTAACTGCACATAGTGCTTTTAACGCTTCCTGGCTATCGCTGCAAATAGTGATACAATGAGGGAGGTTATAACCTATTCCTAATACAACTCCAAGCAGCCCTTCCCGTATAGCTCTTATAAAGACCACACAGGCGAGCTCTAGCTCTTCTAGATTCAAGACTTTCCCAATTAATGGTATTCCTTCTATTCCCAGTTACGAAACGCATCGCTCTTCTTTGAACTTTCTCTAGGGAATTTATTAAACCAACATGCAGATCCATATTCGAGAATGGGTCTTACAACGTATTTATAAGGTTTATTTAAACCTACTAGGGTGGTGAGCACATAAATAAGAATTCAATGAAAGTATTTTCCTTCTGGACCTTCATGCCAGACAGATTTAAAAAAAAAAAAATTTTTTTCACTATAATATGATTTATCTATAGAGCAAAACCGCTATGCAGTGTGCGTATCATAGCAATCGAGATGGAATTGGTAATGTACTATGTATCTGTAGAGCCTATATACGACTTTTTACAATTACTTCTAAAGTGAATTTCAGCTGTGTGACAATGCTGAAAAGACTATGGACTTAGAGATTGGCATTCCTGAAGAGGGTTTTCTACACTTTCCCATTTTCACACATTGATTCAAGAGTCTGTATTGACTTGTGACAAAACCACTGTATTCTTCCAAAAACCACTGATAGGGACAGGTTTGGTTGTGATCCACCGAAAACAAATTATAATGACCGGTTAGGTAGTGATCCATCGAAAACCACTGATTGTCGCAGGGTTAGGTTAGGTTTGACAGGATTTGTAATTGAGCGACTGTTGTCATTGAAAAAACTGTCGTGACGACTGAAGGCAATAAACATAAAACTGAATCCATTGGTCTACAAAGTTTTCATTCAGTAGATACGCTAGGAACTGGCGAACCAAAACTGTACATACAAAGTTTACAGGAATCAACAAAACAGGATATTAATTCGTGGTACTCATTGTTCTTTAAAGAGAAGAAATATCCTGTCAACAATAGCTGCAGTGAACATGCTTTTTCACTATTATTGTCTGGCCCCATGGCTAAATGGTTAGCGTGCTGGCCTTTGGTCACAGGGTGTGGGTTTGATTCTCGACAGGGTGGGGAATTTGAACCACCGTTGGTTAATTTCTCTGGCACGGGGGCTGGGTGTATGTCGTCTTCTTCACTATTATTGTGTAAAATAGAAACTTACTAGTTTTGACAAGTACAGTATGTTCAACAGCGACTCCTGAATGATGACGGGCAGGATGTCCAACCTCACTAATCTATGTTCCAGACTATTTCTACTTAAAAAATTGTATTTGTCCTTTAATGTGATTTTGCAATTTTTGCTGAATATTTATGTGGCTGAAATGAAGGTGGATAAGCTACATGGTCTCCTTTATATAGGAAGAATGTATCGTGGAAATTAACTCAATTTCGGTTTCATGTACATTACAGTTTCTCTAAGATATATTGATAGTAATTCAGTCATGTACGACGACGATGTATTTCATGGTAAAGACAGCTGCCTCTGTGGATCAGTGGTAGAGTGACGGCCTCCGAATCCCAATATAGCGGGTTCAAACCCCGCAGAGGTAGTCGGATTTTTGAAGGGCAGAAAAAAGTCCATTCGACACTTCATGTCGTACGATGTCGGCATGTAAAAGATCTCTGGTGACACATTTGGTGTTTACCCGACAAAATTCATTAAATCTCAGCCACAGACGCCCAAGAGAGTTTCGGTTTACTCGGTCTGCCATCTAGTGGGCCTAGAGTATAACGGAACGTCAAAATTGACGAGCAGACAGCCAGATGGCGTCAACTTGAAATGTCTGCACATGGTAGCTGAGGCCATACGATTATTATTATTATTATTATTGTTATTATGGTAAAGACGAATTACTTTGCAATGCTATCTATCTTAATGGTAATGTACTATGTACCTCTACTAGTGTAGGCTACTGAGTGCTTGATTCGAAGCAGTGTATCGATTCATTCAGTGTCCGAGTGAATCGATTCACAGGAACGGCAAGCTCACGGCACACAAATCATGCACAATCACGGCTCAGTGAGCCACACGACACACACGGCTCCTTATAGGCACACTGGACACTGGCGGGGAGTCGAGCTTTCGCTGCAGCGAGCCACAGTGAATCATGGCACACTGAAAGAATCGTACGCAGTCATGGATCAGTGAGACACAACACACACATGGTTCATTATCGGTACACTGGACATTGGCGGGGAGCCGAACTTCCTCTGAAGCAATACATACAGAGTCATGGTACACTGAAAAAATCGTATGCTATAATGGACTCTCGAGCTCAGCTCATTTGAAAATAATACCTATTCGCATCCACTGTCCTCTTCTTACAGGGAGTTTTAAACAATACATGGATTTATTTGCAGTGTTAAAAAGATAGAACACAATTCCAAAGTACCTAGGTTGTAAGTAGGTAGTCAATTAGGTTATTCTAATTACTGTATTAGTTTAATCAATCAGTATCTTTATAACTAGTTGACGTTCGACAATTACTTAAACTCAGCTCTCTAGCCTCCACACCTGGCTGAGTGGCTCAAACGGTCGAGGCGCTGGCCTTCTGAACCCAACTTGGCAGGGCCGAGCTCAGTGCGGTGGTATTTGAAGGTGCTCAGCCTCATGTCAGTAGATTTACTGACACATAAAAGAGCTCCTGCAGGACTAAATTCCAGCACCTCGACGTCTCAAAAAGAACCTAAAAGTTGATAGTGGGACATAAAGCCAATAACATTATTATTTAGCCTACCCTATGACTATGAGTCATGCTCATGACCACTCGAAATTGTCTGTTTTATATTTGGAAGAACCACTCGGTATTCTCTTAGTTTGTATGTCGCATCATTGCACAATACTTCAATAATCGAATCACGAGGTTACCGATGTACGTGGACAGTGAGTATGTAAGTAGACTGATGCAATAGATTAAATAAATGATGTTTAATCAGAAAACCAGTGGGCTACTGTACATCTCCTGTAGCCTATACAAAATATGACGATTTTAAAAAAGCCTCTGCTGATAGAAAAAGACATTTTCAAAGATGACCGAGTTAGCTGGCCGTGCGTTTAGGGTCGCGTAGCTATGAGCTTGCATTCGGGGAATGGTGGGTTCAAATCCTACCGTCGGCAGCCGTTAAAATGGTTTTCGGTGGTTTCCCATTTTCACACCAGACACATGCTTGTGCTGTACCTTAATTAAGACCACGGCCGCTTCCTTCCCACTTCTAGCCCTTTCCTATCTCTTCTATCCTCTTTGTCGCCATAAGACCTATCTGTGTTGGTGCGACGTAAAGCAAATTGATTTATATTTAATATGTGGGCTACTTATTGTGGACACAGGTATTTTTATATGTAATTCTCTCTATATATATACAGTATACGTGAGTTGTGACTTTCACAGAACTGTGGAAAACCATTAGATAGTGTATAAAATTTAAGTTATGTCAGTATTTTAACAGGCGTACAATGTTTACATCGTGTATTGGTGACAGAGTGCTGTCTCCCTCTCTCTCTCCCCCCCCTTGCCCGCTCCTCATCACATTGCGCCACAGCAGTTCTAGATAATTCCACTCCGATTGGACACTGATCCCCACCTGCACATCTATACCGCCCTGTAACTTGTAGATACACAATTCCCACAATTTTGAAATGTAACTTCGTTATATCAGAAAGGACGGGGCAATCAGAAATGTATTATTTCCCAGCAAAGTTATAACATTCTTAATCTCATGGAATGGCTCTTACAATGGTACAGCTAACTCCTCGGCTTCTCTTCTTTCTTCTTCTTCTTCATCTTCTTCATCTTCCTCCTCCGATTCACTGCTTCCATGATGAATGACTAGTTCCTCCACTTCAGGAAGACCTCTCACCTCATTATTGTAGAACTCGACAATCTTCTTCTCAGTGTGTTTTACTTCATTTCTCCACATCTCTGCTGTCACCTATAAGATATACTGAAGTATCACAACCTGACAAGTATATTATAAACTCCACTTGCATATATCCAATAAATAACATTTCCACTTGGCCTACCTGATCAAGAGATTCTTTCCACACAGCTGTAGCTCTGTCCAATCCGTGACCAGGTCTTGAAGCCACTGTTTTGTTATAATACTGTTTTGCCACAGACCATACAAATTCGATGGCATTGAAGTCGTAAGACAGTATGGCCTTCACTGTGCAGCATCTCGTCAACAATGTACCTGGTTTTAAAGAAACAGAGAAATATTGTTATGCATACATGAAAGTCAAATACACGAGTGTAAACAACATTATCTAAACTTATGTTTACGTGCTTCTGTACCTCTTTAAGTGACTTCGATTCATATTACACAACCTTTGCAGCTCATCTTTTGTGGCATTTTCTGGTGGAGAAACTCCATTCTGCCTTAACCATGACTGTAAATTAAAGGAAAAATAAAAATTAATTTCTGTAACATCATTAAACATCATTCAGTAGAAGGAAATATTCAATTAAGTATAATTACCACTAATTGATCCTTCCTCCATTTCGTTGTTGGTTGATGCTCAACAAGCTTACAGTGATATGGTGCATTATCCATTACAATAACACAGGGTCCTATATTTCTTAATTCTACGATTAACTGCGTCTTCACCCACATCTGAAATTTCTCGCTGTTCATAGCACCATGGTAATCCTGATTTCTCTTCAAGTTTGTAGCAAATATCAAATCAGCACCTGTAAGAATTTTAAGTTTTAGTATGAAGTTATTTGTTCTAAAAAAAGTATAGGCCTATTAATAAAAAATGTGATTTCTGTTGAATGATACAAAAAGCTGTCTGATTTTAAGTAAAACCAACTACTGTGTAGCAAAGTCACCTGATGATGAAGTCAATTAATTACTACTTACACTACTTTATCGTAACATCTCTCATGAATGTATCTCCATTAGTAGGCCTATATCTGGATTAGAAGTCCACGATCACTTGCATAAAAGATATAAGTATAAACACCCATTTCAATACCTTAGAACAAATGTAATTGCTGCGAACACTGAACCTATATCAGGCAGTAAGAAATAAGAAGCTTGGAAGGTGTTCAACAGTCAGGTATCAAGCACTGATTCAGGTGGAGATTGTCGAATGCAGAATAAACATAATAAATAGGCCTACAATACAAGTAATTTACTGATACAAATATCCAGTAATATTATATGAAAATACACTGAGTAAGTTTTGATTGAAACACCTCTCTAAGGTTAATCATTGGCCTAAAGTGAATACCTGCAAGTCTTTTTAATAACAGTGGAGAAGTCAAAATCAAAAACCACGTACAGAGCTCAATGAGCGGTAAGTTATAATGCCACTTCCGACCTAGTGCCAGTCAATTTCAATCAATCAGTCACCACTGATCTGCACTTAGGACAGAAGATGTAGTTTCAGGGATAGGCCTAGTATTTTCTTCAATAATTGCAAAGAATTTGGAAATTTATTGAACATCTCCCTTGGTAAATTATTCCAATCCCTAACTCCCTTCTTAAAAAAAACAAATATTTGCCCCACTTTTCATCAACTTTATCACTGTACTGTGATCTTACCTACTTTTAAAATACCACTGAAACGTATTCGTCTACCAATGTCATTCCACACCACCTATCCACCGACAGCTCGGAATATACCACTTAGTCCAGCAACTTGTCTCCTTTCACCCAAGTCTTCCCAGCCCAAACCCGACAAAATTTTTGTAACGCTACTCTTTTGTCAGAAATCACCCACAACAAATCGTGCTTCTGTCTTTTGAACTTTTCCAATTCTCAAACCAAGTAATCCCAGTGAGGGTCTCATACACAGGAACTGTACTTAAGTTGGGGTCTTATCAGAGACTTATGTGCCCCCCCCCCTGCATCCGTACTACAAACCCTAAATACCCTCATAACTATGTAAAGAGAGATCACCTCACTACAATAAAATGAAGTAAAATAAAGTAAGAACATACCAGGTACAAAGCCAACCTTCGTTCCAGCATGAACAATAACCAGTCTTTCTCCCTCAGACACAGGTCGACGAATTACTCCTTGAACATCATGTCCAGATTTGTGTGGTTTATTCCAGGAGTATGTGGGTGACCCTGAAAGACAAATGCACAATTGAAACCAAAGACACCTGATGAAGATAAATTATTCCAAGATTTTTTAAATATAAAATGTAATATATAACATATATATTCACCATTCATAAAAATCCAAGTCTCATCCAAGAAAACAACAGGTTTTGGTTTCTCACTGTCCTTATTACGCATGTATTCCCTCAGAAAACAGGATCTCTTAAAACAAATGTCTTCATTTTCTCTAACATACGCATAGGGATCACCTTTACTCCACACAAACCCCATGGCCTTCAAAATTCTTCTTAATGATGTTTCGGAGCCCTTGTACAAATAAGTGTCATAATTTGCTTTCATGTGGTCGAAAACCTTTCTTACAGTTACGACTTCTCCTGTGGGAAGAAAAAAGAGAGTTACAAGGGACTCAAAAGAGCTGTATGACAATACATGCACAAAACATTTCTGGGAGCTTATCTCACCTGCGTGCCAATTTCTATAAATAATGTTGCAATAGATTCCTTATGAAGTCACCTTACCTTTATGTAATTTATCATAAATAAACCTTGCTATCGCTTCCTTAGAAAAACTGTCTATGCCGGTCACTGGATGTTCACGCTTTCGGCGTTTACCTGGTGTAGAAAATTCAACTCCCTTCTTGAAATTTCCTATTACTTTTCGGACTAAACCGAAACTACACTGTAAGAATACACACACAGAAATATATTACATACACATATACCGTAAGTCAACATGAATACACAAAGGTTAAGTCTACGAACCGTATCGAAGTCGACACAAGACATGGTACCGATATAGGCCTAGGCCTACATGATCAGGTTAGGTTAGGTTAGGTTCAGAATGAAATACTGCTCCTTTTCAACTGATTGTCATTATGCCAGAAACTTATCATAGAAACAAGATAAAAACGAACACTTACCCCAGTTAATAATGAAACTCTTGCCATTAGCTTCGTATCACTACGACTGATACCTTCTTCGTCGTCTTCCTGTTTCAATTGCTCGTAGCAATGTACAAGCATTTCTTGACCTGAAGCTTGTAAAGGACGTAACCTTGGTTTCCTTTTCGGAGGAGTTTTTGCAGATTTTTCTTCCTTCTTAGACATCCCAATCGAATTCTGTTCGTATAAGTATGGGACGAAATAGGAACGTAATTAATAAAATGATGTGCTCATCATTTCACACAAACTATGTTATTAAATGCATTATCCGAACATGCCACAATTCTACTTACCTGGTAATAGCCAAATAGATTTACAATCCCACAGAAAAAAAAAATGCTTTAAATATTCTCGCAAATGTATCGCTAGTGACTTTAGAGGCAATGCGGTGGCAACACACAATTCACGCTAGAACAGTGACTGAACGTTGCCAACGTGCCAGATTAACGGTAACAGTAAGACGTCGTATCGGCAAGTAGGGTCCCTAAACTGTATGGTTACCGACACTGAAAAAGACCCAACAGCAAGAAAAGTCACTATAAATCAATACCTTAATATTACAGGGGAGAAAGGGTAAGGTTGCACCCTTAGTGTACGTCCTTACACGGAGAGGACTATACATTGAGACAGACGACATACCGATCGCAGTTAGTTCCGGAATGTACAGAAGAGACCAAGCCTTTATGGTATGCTTCATGTGGCAACTCCTTGATTGATAACACGGCAAAGTGATGCGGAGGAAGGGAATATGATGAGAGAAATGGTTACCATAGAACCTCATAAGAAAACTAGAGGTGTAGCACACACATATGGAATACATCGTGTGGAACATCATAGAATTATTAAACATAACCCACTCAAACGGCACACCACTCAACTTTTCACCAACGTCAGTTACTTTTGCTGTCATCTCAAACTTCCAAATCTCGGATAACGCTCACTTCTGTATTCATCATAATTTATTATCTCGGTTTACCAAAACCAAGTTTTCGTTTCAATCTCACTTTGAACTTCAAATTTGTCATACTGAAGCACGGAAAAAAAATATAATTACGTGCTGCAGCCACTATCTAAATGTAAAACGAGTTTTTGATTCCATTTGGGGTTTGCAAATAATTTGCATAAATTATGTCGGCTATTGAGCAGAAACGAAGAAAGAAGCCTAATATGACTTTCCAAGAGAGTGAAATGTTATTGAATTTGGTGGCAGAAAGCATTAACAACATAGAGAATAAGAAAACAAATGATAGCCTACACATTGTATATTTCACTCAAAATATAAAGCACCTATTCCTTAATTCTTCATTTAAAAGTCACACAGTCGGGTACCGTACAGGATATAAGTAGGAACCTGCGCGGATATACAAAATACTATCTGCATCAGCACTTCCTTCATCCTCACTCGCATCCGCATCCGTATCCGCATCCACGAATGATTATCCCCGGATATCGTAAATATTTAACTACAGTATATTACATCCAAGGTAACACGTGGCACGTGGCACCGGAACCCCCACAGTCACAGTTTTATGAGGGATTCTTATCTTGCTACAGCTACGGACGTATTGCCCTTTGTTCCTTCCTTCCATTAATTGCGGGCAGGAACCAGTTAGGCTTGGGTCAGATTTACGGCTTTATGGTCTCAAGGCTCTTTATATATCACTATTCTCCCATACCACTGTCAATGGTCGCCTAGTCACAAGCAAAAATAGGAGTATACATGAGTAAAAATTAATAAACTTCATTAATTAGAAAAAAATTATCAGCAAAATTATCCGCACAACCATTCAGTTTGTATCCGCCAAGACACTAACTTCGCGGATATCCGCGGAAATCCGCCTCCGTGCAGGGCTCTCCAAATAAGCTATAATCGAGAATTCATTTTAGGCTACCTATGTGTTGGGAGAGAGCCTCCGTGGCTCAGACGGCAGCGCGTCGGCCTCTCACCGCTGGATACCGTGGTTCAAATCCCGGTCATTCCATGTGAGATTTGTGCTGGACAAAGCGGAGGCGGGACAGGTTTTTCTCCGGGTACTCCGGTTTTCCCTGTCATCTTTCATTCCAGCAACACTCTCCATTCTCATTTCGTACCATCTATCAGTCATTAATATCCATCACTTTGGGAGTGGCGACCCCATCGTAATAATAGCCTATATATGATTCATTCATTACATCCCTGACCCGGTCAATGACTGGAAAACAGGTTGTAGGTTTTCATTTATGTGTTGGGAATTCCACGTTATGTTCAATCATGGATAACAATGCCAGTGTCAAAGCTTTAGATAACCTAAAATGTGTCTGAAAATCAGTGTCCACAAACCTACTACGCTGGCATAGCAGGGGTAAAGGTGATACTCCCACGTGGCGCGTACGACGGGGCAGAGAGGGGGGTCCTAACCGGCTTGCCGGCGGACTTGAGGGAAATGAAATACCTCTCGCGGACCAAACACACAACCCCCTGTGGGTGGAGGATGCAGATGAAGAATACACCCACGGTATCCCCTGCCTGTCGTAAGAGGTGACTAAAAGGAGCGACCAAGGGATGATCAAATTAGAACCATGATACTACTTGTAATTTGTACCACAACGCAGGGAACACCATGCGTCGCTTTTACTTGCGCGTAGTACCACTATGTTAGGTAAACAATAGGTTTGTGATTAGTAGCGACAGTGTGTGCTCAGGATGCATTTTACAGTAGCTGTGATTCATACCACTATATGACCGACACCATGGTTCTGCCTTGCCTATGCTTAGTACCCACTATTTGAGGAACACCACGAGATATTGCGATTCCCTGTGGTTAGTGCACCTTATGTGAAGAGCATCATAGGTGTGCGTTGCCTGTAAACAGCGACACAATGTGCGAAACACCATAGGTCTGTGTTACATGTACACATTACATTACCTGTGAGTAGTACTATAATGTATGGAATACCGCGAGTCTACGCTACTTTTGATTAGTACCTCACCATGACAAATACTATGGTTCTACTTTTGTAGCGATAAGTACCATAATGAGGGGCCGATGACCTGGATTTCGGACCCGTTTAGACTACAAGCATCATCGATTCAGTATTGTGCTTTAGAAGCAGTCCCTTGTCCATTAATACTATTGTTTGACACTACTTTCTTGGAACGTAGGGCACTGCGGGTCGGTTCCACTGATTGTTTTAACTTCATATCCATCCATTCATTCTTCGTCCTCACGTTTTGAATTCTGGTCAGTGGAGGTTTATGGATTTTTAATTGTCCTTGCATTTCGTCTCGTTTCGTGCCATTAGGGGCCGATAACCTAGATGTTAGGTCCCTTTAAACAACAAGCATCATAATCATCAAAGTCAGTGTCATTGTAGTCCTCGAAATACGTTGCACGTACTTTTATCCCCCTAGGACGTTTATTAATTGCATTATCTGTATCATGTTACTCGTCGCTGTGATTTTCTCTAGCAATTACATATTCCAGCCGTCTACGAGCAGCCATCTTGTTAGGCTACTACCTTACATTTCCCATTTTACCGGCCAACTAATCTCAGGTAAAATTTTAAACCGAGATAATACGCTTTATCCGAGATAATATTGCTGGTGAATACAAACTTAACTGCTATTTTGGTTTACGCAGCATTAAACTCAGATAAAGGATTTTACTCGCGTTGGTGAATACCGGCCTAAGATGTAACCCCAAATAATTTGTATTGCTTTTCAGAAGTAGTTGAGATTCATAGTATTGTTAAAAACGAAAGGGAATTTTATTAGAGGAATGTTGGAGAAGGATACACGTCCGAATTCTTGGCTGAATGGTCAGTGTTGTGGCCTTAGGTTCAGAGGGTCCCGGGTTCGATTTACGGCCGGGTCAGAGATTTTCATCACGTCTGATTAATTCTTATGGGTCGGGCGAGATGGCCTTGTGGTTAGGGGCGCGCAGCTGTGAGCTCGTTTCCGGGAGATAGTGGGTTTGAATCCCACTGTCGGCAGCCCTGAAGATGGTTTTACGTGGTTTCCCATTTTCACACCACACTTTAATTAAGGCCACGGCCGCTTCCTTCGCATTCCTAGGCCTTGTACCATCGTCGCCGTAAGACCTATTTTGTGTCGGTGCGACGTAAAGCAAAAATAAATAAATAAATAAATAACAATATCCTGGCTCGGGTACTGTGGTTTGTGTTTGTCTCAATAACCTCCTCTTTATATTCAGACAACACAGCACACTATCAATCATCACAGAAATACGTAATAGTGATTACATCCCTCCACATAGGCTTGACGTCAGGATGGTCATCCGACCGTAAAACAGGCCCAAGTCCACATGTTCGGCACAGTTCGCTCCCTCGACCCCACAGTTGTGGGAAAAGCAGTAGTAGAATAAGAATAAGAATAAGAAGAAGTTAGAGAAGGATACATCTTGTATGGAGGTAGATTTAATACACCAATTAACATTCAAGCCCGCCTGGTGGCGATGTTCGTTAAGGTGTCAATTTTGTATGGTCTGACACAGCGGTTAGCCGGTTCGAGTCCCGCTGGCCGAAAAAAACAGAATTTTGGCCGGCAGAGTAGGAGATGTGGTGGTAAACAATTACTAATCACTAGATTGCGTGCCAAAAGCCTGGATTCAGTTCTAAACCTCTCTCCAGTGTTCTTATGGAACGACGGCGTATGATGCTGTTGATGTAGATTTATCCGTCGGATGGAGTCTTTAAGCCTTGAACAGAGCCGTTGGTGTTATTCTACAGGAGTAGGCTATGTGCCGGTACACGTTTCAACATCTCCCTTCTTACTATCATATATCACGTCCGGCTCCATGGCTAAATGGTTAGCGTGCTGGCCTTTGGCCACAGGAGCCCGGGTTGGATTCCCGGCATGGTCGGGAATTTTACCCATTATTGGTTAATTTCGCTGGCACGGGGACTGTGTGTATGTGTCGTCTTCATCATCATTCCATCCTCATCACACCACCCAGGTTGCCTACGGGCGTCAAATCGAAAGACCTGCATCTGGCGAGTCGAACTTTTCCTCAGACACTCCGAGCACTAAAAGCCATACGCCATTTCATTCCATCGTATATCACATAATTAATTTCACCTCAGTAACTTCCTTGATGAGGTGACGTCAGGAAGGACATCCAGTCGTCAAAATTCGCTACGAAGTTTCATCTCACTTCATACCCGAGCCCGTAGACACGGGACAAGTGTTGGACAACAAGGACTATTTGAGCAGGCAATGTGGTACAACAATGCCTGCAACAACAGATATCATACCGGCAAGAGAAGATAATGAGAGGGGTAGCAATATTGCGGAATAGGCTGGCCCGTAGCTGTCATTTTACATTCGGGAGAGAGTGGGTTCGAACCCCACTGTCGGCAGTCCTGAATATGGTCTTCCGTTGTTTCCCATTTTCACCCCAGGCAAATGTGGGGCTGTACCTTAATTTCCTTCCAACTCCTAGCCCTTTCCTATCCCATTGTCGTCGAAAGACCTATGTGTGTCAGTGCGACGAAAAGCAAAGTTAAAGGTACAAATGTTCTTATATTACATGATTTTCCCTGCACTTTCTTTTCCATGCGATTGCGCCTGCTGTATGCGGCAAACCAACATACTCCGGAGTGTGCGCCTGTCGTGTTTGGTAACACAGCTTAGGCCTTCCACATACGGAGCTACTCATTACAAACGGGTTAGTGATTCGAGTTTCTCGCCGATCACTTGGGAGTCACATGCTTTGTATCTAAAATGGGGCTCTGAACACGGCGCTACAAGTTACGGACGCATTAGCGATTCCTTTGTAATCAGTTGCAAATGGCTCGGCGAGCCAGTCTCCATTGAGTTAATTTCTCTATTTCCTGGTGGTGAAATGCATATTTACGTTGGCGACAGAATACGCTTTCATTGTGAAATTCGTAGGTGAAACTGAAAAACGTCCCGCATTGAACAATTATAGGCTGAACGAATGTGCGAGGAAGGACATCACGGAAAAAGCATGGAACGAAGTTTCAGAAGAAGTTGGAATGACAGGTAAATATGTTTTACTTCATTATTATTACACAGTTCAAAAAATTAGGGGAACATGATTTTTATCGTCTGGTATGTGAACGTTAATTTGGTAGATGGGATTCCAATGGTCGTACAGCATACCTTGAGACCTCAGCTACTCGGGGTATGTGAAATCGAAGTTATACTCCATCTGTGGGCGTAGCCATGCATTAAACCGTCAGGTGACCCAGCAAAACAAAGTGAATAGCGGTGCGTCCGTGTGACGTGAGGTACACAGACTACTGCGGTCATGTGAGCACGATGTACGTAAACCAGCACATCTCATGAGACATCTTAACGAGGTTCAAGTCGCAAGGGCTGTCACTTTGAATCGGGAAGGATGGACTTTTCGTCGTGTTGCTGGGGATCTCAATGTCTCTCCGTCAGTTATTCAACGCTTGTGGAATATATACATTTCACAAGGAGGGGTGGACAAGGTCGTGGACGCATGACAACCCCACAGGATGACCGATACCTGACCATATGTGCGTTGCAGCGTCGTTCAGCAACTGCCAGAGAACTGCAACATGACCTCAGGAGGATCACTGAAGTCACGGTGTCCGACCAGACAGTAAGGAACAGGTTAAGAGAAGTGTCGTTACGACCCACACTTCCTGTTCGAGTGCCCCGTTAAACGCAGCAACATCGCTCAGCTCACCTTCTGTTTGCCCGTGCCCACGTCAACTTGTAACTTCGCCAATGGAGAAATGTGGATCACACACGAGTCCAGATTTCATCTGACACAGCGTGATGGACGTCAACGTGTATGGAGACGCCGTGGTGATTAGTACATGCTTAATGTTGTCCAGGAAGGCGACCGATTCGGACAAGTTTCTGTGATGGTGTAGGGTGGCATCAGTATTGATGGCGTTAAGGATCTTGTCGTCGTCCATGGTAATCTTACGGCTGCGGCGTATATCGAGCAGATACTGCTACAGCATGTGTTGGTTGCTGCATACGGCTTTGGCCCTGAATTTGTACTCATACACTACAATGCCAGGGATCATGTAGCGCACATCACCAGAGCTGTCTTGCGAGAACAGGACATTCAAGAGATGGAATAGCCAGCAGTGAGTCCCGACCTTAATCGCATCGAGCATGTGTGGGGTAGGCTTGACAGAAGTGTTCGTGGGCGTCCTGTTCAACCACAGACTCTCCAAGACCTCGAACAGGCTCTCGTTGAAGAATTGGACCTGATACCGCAACGTAACCTCCGTCGACTTATACGGAGCATGCCATGTAGGTGCCAAGCTGTGATAAATGCTCCTGGAAGACATACACCATACTGAAGCTCCCTTACTGTGATAAAAATCCACCCTGGAGGACTGTTATTACTTTGTTTTCGCCCCTATTTGGACATTTCCGTTTGTGTTCTTAAAATGAATGCGAATCCATCGATGTTCTTTTGTATACTTCAACGGTAAAGAATAAAGGTTTAGTTGGTAATATACCTGGGTGTGAGGTATTGCTTTGTGGAACAGGGCATACGTTCAAAGACATGTTCCCCTGATTTTTTGAACTGTGTATTTTTTGCAATTTGCTTTACGCCAAACCGACACATATAGGTCTTATGGTGACGATGAGATAGGAAAGGGCTAGGAGTGGGAAGGAAGCATCCGTGGCCTTAATTAAGGTACAGCCCCAGCATTTACCTGCTGTGAAAATGGGAAACCACCGAAAACCATCTTCAGGGTTTCCGACAGTGGGGTTCGAACCCACTGTCTCTCGGATACATTCTCACAGCTGCACGCCCCTAACTGCACGGCCAACTTGCCTGGTTTTTACTTTATTAACCTGTAGATAATGCCAATAGGCATAGGCATAATAATAACGTACACTGGTTCCAATTTAAAAGGCAGAAAGACGTAACATAAATATTGATTATAAATCAGTCCAATGTACTAAAGATATTTAATAATCGGAACTGTCTATTAAATGATACGAGTACCCTAAAAATGGGCCAATTTTCAACGAACGCAGTATTTCCACTGCCAAGGTAAAGAAGTTTATGGAGTTAAGGAATAGTTAGCCAAATAATTTCTGAGTGCGTTAGCTGTTGAGTTATTGTTTATGGAAAGATTTTGTGCTGTTATGACAGTATAGTCATTATTGGAGGTTTCATTGTCTTCTTAATTCCTTGGTATGTACTCTAGTCCTCCGCGTTTACGAACATAATTGTGGAGAACACAAGCAGCCTTTATTACGTCATTGACCTTCTGTGGATAGCTACACCGCATAGATCCAATTGCGACGACGGGACAGGAAAGGGCTAGGAGTGGGAAGGAAGCGGCCGTGGCCTTAATTGTACAGCCTCAGCATTTGCCTGGTGTGAAAATGGGAAAACACGGAAAACTATCTTCAGGGCTGCCGACAGTGGGGTTCGACCCACTATCTCCCGAATACTGTATACTGGCCGCACTTAAGCGACTGCAGCTATCGAGCTCGGTTTTAATTTATTTTATTGGCTGAATGCAAGGAAGGATGGAAAATTCTGCGGGCTGTCTATGTACGACTCATAAAACCTGGTCCCAGTGGCTTTGAATCAAAAGCAATGAAGTTTACCCTTCCATATATAAACGCAATATGCAACGCTTCAGGGAACTTGCCTGATGTACCCCAAGAGGAAGGATATGTAGGTGTCGCCAATAGTGACAATGGAGGCAGTATCACTGCACAAAGTTGGGAACCTCTACGGACACCTTTGCCTTCAGAACCACCAACCCCAATTACCATTGCCACCACTGCCACCATCGCCGCCGCTTAATCCAACTCCACACATTTGACATTTCAACATCAGCGAAGGTGGTTAAAAAAAAGAAAAAAACACCACCAAAATTCGAGCCAGTATCCAAGCATTTACAGGAGCGTGTCGTACGACACGATGCAGTTGACAACTAAGTTATGGAATACTTCCAAGCCAAAAGAAAGAAAAACTTCCTACGTCTAAACAGGGCAACAAAAGTAACCGAAGGAGGGAAGCTTTGAAAATGTTTTTATTCAAGTATGTTGCCAGATCTCGAGTCAATGACTGACATTCAAGTGCGACAATTCGAACGTAAGTGTTTTGAAACCATTGATGAAGTACTGTTGCCTTCTCCTGTCCCCATTTCTACACCTGCAACTTCACATCCATCCCGCTCGCCCTCTCCTAGTAATCATTCGTTCGCACACGAACCTCTCAACCATGTCTCACACAGTCTCCAATATGAGTCAAGACCTACTCAATCAACACTGGTAGCAACAGGATATTATGAAGCAATTCCAAATGCACTTGACGGTGCCTATGAATCCTCATTTGGAAATGATGATCAATGAAATGACATGAGAAATACACATGCATTGACCTATGTTCACACTGTACAGTTTTGTGATTTTTATAATATTATTATTAAATAAAGATTACTTCTCTTACCTGAAAGTTATTAGTACTCTTTCCTGAGCACTCACACATTCTCTCATGTTTATGTTTCGCTGTCGAATGACAGGAGTGATCACATGCACCAAGTCAATGCAAGTGAGTTTGGTCATGTGAACTCAATACCTTCTCCTATATCTTCTGACATAATCTAACAAAATCATATCTTCTTCGTCATTTGAGTCAGATTTTGACACTCTATGCGTAGCACATCAGAAACTGTAGCAACGAAGGCGCATCAACCTTTGTGACTGGTGAGAAATCCGTCAGTATTCAGTAGCGTCGTGTGTAGAACCGAGTCACCAATCGGTTACTAATCAGTTTACGCGACCAGTCACAGATCGGTTATGTTTGTAATGAGAAGCTCCTTGTGTGGGGGGCTTTACCGCGGAACATGAATCTTAAATACCCAGTGCTTCCCCTTAAAACAATAATCACCATCACAAATGCTTAGTGAACAAAACACCAGACACATTTTCTACGTAATTCACACAGGCCGTGCGAATCGTGCAGTAGTAGTTGTAGTAGTAGTAGTAGTAGTAGTATTAGTAGTAGTAGTAGTAGTAGTAGTAGTAGTAGTAGTAGTAGTAGTAGTAGATGTTTCAACGTGATTATTTGTTGATTGATGACATGGACAGGGTGAATTTGTCGTAATTGAAATTAAGTTAAAGATCTTCTCGAAGATGGCAGGAGAATGTGTACTTTAGAATCGTAAGGGATATTTCCCGATTTCAACCATAGTATTTTGAAGAAAAAACTAATATACATTCCATTTGAACCTCCTTATTAAATAAATACCGTGTTTAGTCGTAATTTTAAATTAATAACAATAATATCTGTGTGTTTTACGTCCCACTAACTTGTTTACCGGGCGAGTTGGCTGTGTGGTCAGGGGTACGCGGCTGTGAGCTTGGATCCGGGAGATAGTGGGTTCGAATCCCACTGTCGGCAGCCCTGAAGATAGTTTTCCGTAGTTTCCCATTTACACACCAGGCAACTGGGGTGGCCACAGCCGCTTCCTTCCAACTCCTATGCCATTCCTATCCCATCATCGGCACAAACGGCATAAACCCTATCTGTGTCGGTGCGACGTAAAGCAACTAGCAATAAAAGAACTAACTAGTTTTACGGCTTTCGGAGACGCCAAGGAGCCGGATTTTTTCATGCAGGTTCCTTCAAATGCCAGATAATTTACCGGCGTGAGACTGACGTATTTGAGCACCGTCAAATGTCACCAGGCTGAGGAGAGTTCGATTTCGCCACCTTGGGCTCAGAAGGCCAGCGCTGTACCACCCGAGTTTCTCAGCCCACCTCATTTTCAGATGCCAATACTGAGAATGTAGGCCTAAATGGGTAATAGATTTTTATAAGTAGCTTTACGTCGCATCAAACACAGATAGGTCTTATGGCGACGATGGGACAGGAAAGAGCTAGGAGTGGGAAGGAAGTATCGTGGCCTTAAATAAGATACAGCCCCAGCATTCGCCTGGTGTGAAAATGGGGAACGACGGAAAACAATCTTCAGGGCTTCCGACAGTGGGGTTCGAACCCACCATCTCCCGAATACTGGACACTGGCCGCGCTTAAGCGACTGCATCTATTGAGCTGGGTGGTAACAGAATCATCTCGTGTTAGTTTTAATAAATTATGTGGAAGAGACTGCCTCATTTACAAATTAAGATGTACTTAATACTGTCTGACTGTTTTTTGCATTCACTTTCTCGCAACTACACCTATTAGTTTAATCAGTAATATATGAGATAACTTGATTAGCCGTTTAGTAATAATTGTGTTATTGCTTTTACGTTATAAAAACTACTTTTGTGGTTTTAGGAGCTACCGCATGCTGGAATTTCATCCCGCATGAGTTCTTTTAAGTGCCGGTAAACCTGTTGACACTTGAGCACTTCAGATATCACTGTACTGAGCCGGAACCGAACCCACCAACTTCAGCTTAAAAGGCCAGCGCTCTTCTATCTGAGACACATGGCCTGACATTAACTGTTTATATTTTTTGTATTGGCACAATGAAAATTACGGTTGACCGCGATATTTTCATAATACTTAGGCTCATATTCATAATAATGTTATTGGCTTTACGTCCCACTAACTGCGCTTACGGTTTTCGGGGACGTCGAGGTGCCGGGATTTTGTCCCCAAGGAGTTATTTTACTTGTCAGTAAATCGACCAACACGAGGCTGACGTATTTGAGCACCTTCAAATACTACCGGACTGAGCCAGGATCGAACCTGCCAAGGAGGGATAAGGAGGCCAGCGCCTCAACCGTCTGAGCCATTCAGCCCAGCACTCATATTCATATGTAAGCTATATTTTAGCAGCTTTCTCGAAAACTTAATGAAATATTTCTTTATATTCTGAAGCGGTTTGTACCACCAGTATCATTCTAGAACATCTTAACTTCCGTCAAGTTCACCTTGAACAGTTAGTTGTTCAATGGACATCTATTCAATAAGAAGCTGCCCTACTTACAAATTAAGATTAAAGTGGAAAAATGTCAGACAGTATTGAGTACATGCACATTTTTGGTGTATTATAGTAAGTCGTTCACATCAATAAATAAACCTTCCCAGGTAGGTTTATATTAATTTCAAATAGTGGTTGTATTCTGTGGAGCAAAATTTCTTGTGAAAAAGGAAGGGAAACATACGGAAATATCACAATTACTTCTTCAATTCCGAACACTGCAAGTGGCGATGAAGGTATCTCAAGCCACTGATCAAATTTTCTCAACCTGAACTTTTTCCATTATTCCTGAGTAGAAACTCTAATTTCATTTAAGGCACGTTCTCGGAACGACATCCTAGGTTCATTTCAAATCATTCTTTCATCTGGGTTAGTGCTCTCGTCTCTCCGTATGGCAGTCTAATGGAGCAGCACTTGATCGTTTTTCGCGAGCTAATTCCCTTAAACCAATTAATTTTTATTACACATTACATCATGAGGTATTTCCTTGACACCATTCATTACAAGGGAACTGGTGAACGCATTGCTCGTCCAAAAAGAAATACATTCTTGTAAGATCTGAATACATATTATCAACGATATTCTGGTTTTTCATTATTGGCTTCGAAATTCTGAGAGAATAAATTGTTTTAGGCTAACTCTAGATTGATTGACCAAAAAATTTTGCAATTACCAATTACCAATCGAACAATTTTACATGGATATAAAACTTCGGATGGTAGTCTGGCTCCATGGCTAAATGGTTAGCGTGCTGGCCTCTGGTCACAGAGGTCCCGGGTTCGATTCCCGGCAGGGTCGGGAATTTTAACCATCATTGGTTAATTTCGCTGGCACCGGGGCTGGGTGTATGTGTTGACTTCATTATCATTTCATCCTCATCACGACGCGCAGGTCACCTACGGGTGTCAAATCGAAAGACCTGCACGTGGCGAGCCGAACTTGTCCTCGGACACTCCCGGCACTAAAAGCCATACGCCATTTCATTATTTCGGATGGTAAGTCACGGAGTATACAGTTGATTGTTATATGAAATTCGAACCACTGGCCCCGTGAGTATGAGTTGATGCATATTGCAATGAACCGAGGAGTGTCTGTTCACCTGGCGCTTTTTCTATCTTAAGAAAGTTGTGGGAGGAGCGCAAGAAACGTAAAATAAAAGGCACATGGATCGTACCCATGATCGGATTTGACTCAAATTTTAAGGAGTTACATCTTTCTGGACTGGAACACGCAGTAGTTACTGGGTTGGTGTCAGGAAGGGCATCCGGCCGTAATACAGGCCCAGATCCACATGTGCGACACAGTTCAAACATGCGGCCCCAAAAATGTGAGAAAAGCGAAAGAAGAAGATCTTCCTGGTCTGGATAGCTCGTGGCAATCGATAATATTCAACTACCGTAATGCACGTGGACGAAGTAGTGATTTATTTTTTGGAAGTTGAAATAGCACCCTTTGAACAGACACTCCTCAGTTACGGTGAAGACTGAGCATTGCAGAAGAGTACCCGGTTACACTACGTCTTCATAAAGTAAATTTATAACTCGGTGAATTGGGACCTACAAAAGTATTTAGTTTGGATTAAAGCACGCAGTTCAAAATCCCACTGTATGAGATTACACACCAGTTTAGTGTGGCAGGTGTGCTAATCATCTGATCTTATTGGATATCTTCATTTTTCAGTACTAAGGAAATGACTCAGTTTTCACTACCACATGTTGTCCGGCTCCATGGCTAAATGGTTAGCGTGCTGGCCTTTGGTCACAGGGATGCCGGTTTCAGTTCCCGGCAGGGTCGGGAATTTTAACCAGCATTGGTTAATTTGGCTGGCACGGGGGCTGGGTGTATGTGTCGCCTTCATCATCATTTCATCCTCATCACGACGCGCAGGTCGCCTACGGGAGTCAAAACAAAAGACCTGCACCTGGCGAGCCGAACTTGTCCTTGGATACTCCCGGCACTAAAAACCATACGCCATTTCATTACGGCCACATGTGTATGATATACAAAAGAAATCAGCTAGTGGTGTTCCCATTTCTCACTATTGCAAACTTTCGTACACCTATCCATATCACATTTAATTATGTTCTAAACGTATCTTTGCGAATGGCTTTCCACACACCATTCATTCGTATCCAATACTGGAAGATAAAAGGTTATAATGCTGTAATGCTGCTCCCGTTGTTTCACCATGCCGAAATAGTCCACGAAAGAAGTGAAATGGAGTTTTTCCTGTCGCATGCAATACCACACTAGACCATAATGTATTTTTCTACTTTTTTAGAATTTGCCTTACGTCGCGCTGACACTGATAGGTCTTACGGCTACGATGTGATAGGAAAGGTCTAAGAGTGGGAGGGAAGTGGCCGTGGTCTTAATAAAGGTACAGCCCCAGCATTTGCCTGATGTGAAAATGGGAAGCCAAGGAAAACCATCTTCAGTGCTGTCGATAGCGGGGTTCGAATCCACTCTCTCCCGGATGCAAGCTCACAGCTGCACACCCCAAACCGCACGGCCAACTCGCTCGATAGACCATAATGTATCTTGCTTTTTGGATTGTACTATTTTTCATACTGTCCTGATATCGCATCTCACAGTGTCGTCGTCCTAAAGGAATAAGCCTTTCATGTTCACCTAAACAGAAGCACGATTCTTCACATAACACAAAACGCTGCATTTCCTCCTCTTTACGCTGTTCGATGCCTAATTACTGCCTAGAAGTCTGGTGAGGTGGTGTCAAATGTGACCTTCCGAGAGGACTACAAGTAAGAGCCATAATGCAGGAATCAGTGACGAATAGTTGCAGAAGATTTTATTTGGTTTTTTGCTGGTTCCCACGTCTGTACTATTGAAGGAGATCAGCCAGTCATTGACATCCTTACAAGGCGAAGATTCACCTAACTATTGGTGGGTGTCCGACATTCACAACTTTCCCTCTGAAAAAGAGAGGCCAGACTCTGTGTCCAACAGATTTTAACGAGCCTCGATGTACCTGTTGGTGACACTCATCAGTAACTCGTGTAGAAGGTTTTAGGTCAATACGCTTTCGTTTTCAAAAAGTTTAAGGTCAAATGCCATGACGTAGGATCCGCTTTGGACCAAGTGGAGGTGATAGATCACTAAAAGGCATACAAATTTTATTTAAACATGTCTGGTCCGAAACCCAATAATTTCCGAGAAATTGATGAATCCCCGCTTCCAATGATACGCATATACCAGTCGGCTGGCGAGCGCCGTTCTTTCTACTTACAATTGTCCCACATGCACTAGTGACGCATGGGATGCTTAACCACTTGTCTTCGAAGGAGCGCTACAACGTGCTGTATTGTGGATGTTGTGAAACAAATAGCAGTCATTTTAGTGCACACGTTCCATAACAGCGTGCATTTGTAAATACGCCTAAGGTGGAGAAAAGAACATTTAATAACTTGTTAATTTATACACGTGTAGACATTCCACTCTATAATAAGAGTTGTTTTTTGTATGAAACAAAACTGATACTGTTAGGCGAAATATGTGTGTAGAAGGCAGACACATCATGGGAGCTTCCGCTGCATTCTCACCAGGTTCTCCACAGATTAAAATTATGTCTGTGTATTCGTCGTTGCTGAATACACTAGCCATACCCGATATGCAGACAGCAAATATAGTGCTGCTGTACACTAGTACATACACCAGCCTAGTAGTAAGTGGTCGTAAACGATGTTTATTAATCCAAGGGATTGCATTAGACGGGTAGCGCTGAGGTACATGCTGTTGTTCTTTCTTCATATTCTGACGTAGACTGCCCGCTGACAGTACTGCCTCTGTGAAAATCAGTTAGTAGGTATCCCATTCATCGTTCGTGCATGCGGGACATTTATACGTGGAAAGTACGGCGCTCGCGAGCCGCCTGATATACTTGAACAGTTACACCGCAGTCGAATGGAGCGGTGGCCCAAAATATATTTTTATTTCTTTACAAGTGGCTTTACGTCGCGCTGACACAGATGACGTCTTACGACGACGATGGGGTAGCAAAGGGCTAGGGGTGGGAAGGAAGCGGCCTCGGCCTTAATTAAGGTACAGCCCTAGCATCTGCCTGGTGTAAAATGGGAAACTACGGAAAACCATCTTCAGAACTGCCCACAGTGGGGCTCGAACTCTCTATCTCCTGAATGCAAGCTCACAGCTGCGTGCCCTGAACCACACGGCCAACTCGCTCGGTAAAACATATTATTACGTAGGTCGAGTCATAAGTCATGGCAACTATCTTTTTCTCGCGAACAGGAGACAACACGGAAAATCTAAGATATGCATTTGGAAACGTACGGTATGTACTGGCGTATGATGCCACTAAATGGATTATGCAAACAACAGTGTGGGTCTAAGCATGCCCCCAAGTTCAGTGTGTGAGTGAGAGCGTCACAAGCAGGAGCAATGATCGTATATTAAAATAGCAGTTCTCCGCGGCAGAAATGCACGCCAATGCCATGCAGAGCTGCGGGAAGCATTAGATGTGCATGCTATGCCCTACAACAGTGGCGAGGTGGGTGGAGACGTTGAAATGGGGTAGAGTATCAACTGCCGATCTGCCTCGCCCAGGCCGTCCAGTGTCCATGGACAAAGATGTACGGATAATGGTGATCGATCAGTGTTTACGTGAGGACAGGTGCTGGACTCTAGCGGAACTAGCGTAAACTTTGTGCAAAGTGGGTGCCACGTCACTTAACTGAGGTACAGAAGTGGACTCGTTACGAAACATGTCGCATCAATCTGGAGAGGTTTCAGCAAGGACAAGCCATATTGAATCGCATTATTTCAGTCGATGAAACATGGGCAAGTGCTTATGAATCTGAACTGTAGAGACAGTCAAGTGAATGGCGTCGTCAGGGGTCACCCACCACGGAGACACAAGGTTCGACAAAATCAGTCGTCCAATACGGTTATGGTAATCCTGGAAAACGATGTTCAAGGTGTTCTTGTGTGTCATCCAGTGCGTGAGGGGCACACTGTCAATGCAGTTTATTACAATTCCTTTTTGTTGTACCAATTGCGCCATGCAGTGCGAAACAAACGTCCAGATCTTTTGGACAACACCATAAACCTGCACGATAACCCGACAGCTCACACAGCAGCCATCGTTCAGTGTCGCTTACAGCAGTGGGGATGGGAGGTTCTTCCACACCCGCGTTATTCGGCTGATCTAAGCCCATGTGACTATGATATAATCCCCAACGTCAAGAAGTCATTACGTAGACAACGGTTTGCTAACAAAGAGGACATCGAAACAGCATTTCGGAGAGGGATGTCACACGTTAAAGATTCACATGCAGCGAATGGTATTCAGCGCCTGCCCCACCGCTGGCAACGCATAGTGGAAACCTTGGATGATTATTTCTAAGGTTTGTAACCAGTGAAGACCTGTCCTTTGTACGTAGTCTTGTGTATTTGCTGTCTATACCATAATAAAACAATGTTTACCAATGGCCTGTGTTCCGTCACTTTCCTACGAGAATCTCCTGAAGTCAGAATATGTCTTCAGGCACTATGCATAAATACATGCCATATATTTCCAAATACACATCTTAGATTTTTCGTGTTGCTTCCTGTTCGCGAGAAAAAATATTGCCATGACTTATGACTCGACCCTCGTATCTGAGGGAACATGAAAATAAAAATGGAACAAAAATATTACGAAAATTGTAATACACTTTATTTTCTACCTGAAATTAATATAGGTCTAAACGTCCTCACAAGACCAGAAGACCTATATGTGTCGGTGTGACTAAAGCAACTTGTACAATACAGTAAAGTACAAAAATTTGTATCTGCGACGAGACCTGAAATCACGGCACCGAGGTTCGCAGACAATTACGGTGACCAATCGGCCACAACTCCGGTTAACTGCGATGTAACTCTCCAAGTATATATGCGTTGCATTGGAATTGGGGATTCATGCGTTTTTCAGAAATTATTAGGTTGCGGACCTGACATGTTTAAGTAAAATTTGTTCACTTTTCATTCTTCTAACACGCCACTTCGTCCGAAGTGGATCCTGTGTACTGACATTTGACCTAATTTCTATTTTGGAAAATGAAAGCGTATTACCTAAACCCTTCTACATGAGTTACTGTTGGATGTCCCCCAACAGGTGCATTGAACTTCATCGAAAACAGGTGGACGGAGGGTCTGGTCTCTCCTTGTGAGTGAAATATACAGCGTACTTCAAACCTTACTAATATGGTCAGTTTCATTAACGAAAAGGGTCGATGACCTTGAAGTTAGGCTCCTTGAAACAAACATGATGATAATCATAATCTTTAACGAAAATACTCTTTTGCACAGATAAGTTGTACTCATCATGCTGAAGATTTGAGCAGCAAATTTGGGCATTTCCGTGAACCGCTGACGTATGAAATTTCTGTAACATACTGTCGAAATCGAAACCCTTTGATTAGCAACAAAAATATGCTTGCTTTCTGCAGCTTACCAGCATGTCATAGTTACGGTCGTACTGGAAATGAATCACACTGAAGTTAAGTTCTTTAAGCTGCTATCTCAACGTTGATTGACGACAGACTGAAAATAAAAACAATTCTGGTTGCTATTTACAGTGTAAGACAGGAGTATATCATCAGGCCACGGTGATCATAATGAGCAACGTTTCTCATCGTTGCAGGACTGACTTAGAGGGTCTTCTAAATTTTATTCTATTTGTAAGAGTAAAATTATACACATGAGGGCAAAGCTGGACAATTTCAAATTTAATTCGAATTCAACTATGTTACATGAACTAGGAAGTTTAAGTTCAAGAGCCAAATGGAAAATATAAATATTCCAAGTTTTCATAAATAATTTAGGTGTTCAAAAATAATATTGAACACATTATTGTCCGAGGTAATATCCATTGATAGGTACGGGGCACAACCATCAGGGAAATAGTTAAAATTTCTGAAAATGAGGGAATAGGAATTGAGCTTGGTATTCATTCAGTAAAGCTTACGGTACCATAGATAAAGGGGAACTTAATTGAATTTCGTAGGAACTCGTAGAAGGAGCAGGCCTGAATCCTTATGAAGGCTTCCCATGGATAAGAGACAGCAGGGAATTTGACAGATGTGGAGACTCGTGAGTAACAGAGTGAGATGATGCTGTTTAATGGGTGGTCCCATGACCTGGCATGTTGTAAAAGCGAACGAGAATTCTTCTATTATATTTAAGTTGGATCAGTATAGGAAAGTGACAGGTAAATCTATGAATTAAGGATGTCGATCAAGAAATTACACATTTCCCACATTGACTGAAGCTGGTGAATTCATTTCCTTTGAACTATGGTACTTCGTAATAAAATATTTCTTGACTTATTTTTAGTATACGTAGTGTGTCTTACTATTTCTGTAATTGACCTGGCGAGTTGGCCGTGCGGTTAGGAGCACGCAGCTGTGAGCTTGCATTCGGGAGATAGTGGGTTCGAACCCCACTGTCTTCAGCCCTGAAGTTGGTTTTCCGTCGTCTCCCATTTTTCACACCAGTCAAATTCTGCGGCTGTACTGTAATTAAGGCCACGGTCGCCTCCTTCCCTTTCCTAGGCCTTTCCTATCCCATTGTCGCCATAAGACCTATCTGTGTCGGTGCGGCGTAATGCAAATAGTAATAAAAAAACAAATTGTGCCATAACTGAACGACAACATTACGCAGATAAACGCGTATTCACATGACTCTTTAAAGACATGGTGAGAAGCGTCACTCAGCGTGTAGTACATGTAACCGGCAGTGCCAATTCGCTGCGGCCAGTAAAACGTAGTCAGTGTGGTAATACAGCGCCATTCAGCAACGCGTGAAAACCTGATTCTGCTGGTAATTGGGGAAACCGGTGACGGAAATGCATGAAACATTTGTGCAATTTTATGGGAGGGAAGTCGTGAGGATAAAATGTGTTTACGCGTGGTTGAAACACTTTCGTAAAGGTAAGGAAGACTGAGAATGAGTCAAGTTCGGGTCAGACTTGATCATGTGAATGCGACATGTTGGCACAAGAGAGGTGACTGACTCTACGATTGATGGCGGAGGAATTGGGCATTAGCAAGGACACGGTAGGCACCATCATCCGCGATGATATGGATAAAATAAGGTCTGTTCTTGGTTCATGCTGCACAAGCTGAGACAAGCAGATAGCAATGCGGATGATAATTTCTGGAAATTTCACTACCATGTGTGAGGATCAACCAACCTTTCTGCCATCTGTTGTCGTGGAGATTAGAACTCGTGCTTTCCATTCGTTCCGGAATCCAAGCGGCATTCAACGGAATGGCGTTCACTGACTTCCTCGCGATCCAAGAAGGATCACCTGCAAAAGTCCAAGGCCAGAACACTGTTATCACCGACGTTTCAGCCATCCGAGATCGTATGACAGCCATTTTGCGATCGATTCCTAAATAGACATTAGCTGACAATTTGCAGAAGCTCTGTGAATGTTGATAAACTGGTGTTATGATGAATGGTGTTGATTTTGAAGGGCAATAAAGGGAATGTACTTGCATTTCTGTTTTAATTGTTTTCTGACAGCATTCGCCGAACCTTTTAGATATACTGAACCAAGTACATTTGTCCAATGCACAATTTGCCAATAGTCATGCCTTGATCTGTAATTTAAGGAAACGACCGAGATCGATAGCTGCAGTCGCTTAAGTGCGGCCAGTATCCAGTATTCGGGAGGTAGTGGGTTCGAACCCCATTGTTGGCAGCCTTGAATATGGTTTTTTCCGTGGTTTCCCACTTTCACACGAGGCAAGTGCTGGGGCTGTACCTTAATTAAAGTCACGGCCGCTTTCTTCCCACTCCTAACCCTTTCCTCTCCCATCGTCGCCATAAGACCTAGCTGAGTCGGTGCGACATAAAGCAACTTGTAAAAATATGTTAGGAAACGGACAAGCAGCGTTTAAAACAACATTTATCTAATGTTATCACTTACAGGAGACGTGATAGCCGATCGGTGCAGTCACTGGCTACTCATCGACACGGTCTGGGTTCGAATCTCGACCAGTGCATGTGGGATATTTGAAATGAAATTTGTATCCCTGTGGTTGAGAATCCGCGTAAAATTTGGTTTCCATTTTTGTGATCACTTTATAAATAGCCACGCATAGCAAGCTCTTTTGCTTGCTTTAAATATCATTCGGTAAAGCAAACAGTGCCATTCAGAGCAAACACTTTTGAATTCCTGAGCAACTCGAAGAGGGAGCAAGCCTGAACATTTTAAGGTAAAACTCGTTCTAAAATCATAGAAGTACATCCTTTTATCGGACAAGTTCAAATAGACCTAGGTGTTTTAACCAGCTAATTACTCTCTTACGATGATGTGTTTCTACCTTTCGTTCGGACTTGTACTCGGGGATTTAGTTTTTCAGTTGATCTCTTATTGTGTCACAAAGTGTACATGTGAGTATGAGAAATCTTAAGTCCTGTTTTCCCGAGTTTTATCTTCAGGACACTACGAAGGAAGTGGTACTATTGCATGCCTGCTACTTACGGTATTGTTTACAAGGTATGTATGTATGTTTAGTCATCAGCCCGAAGGCTGGTTGGATCCTAAACAGTTCCGCCATCAGCTGTCATAGATGGCCTAGGCATCACTGAAGAGGCGTACTAGGGAAATGAGGAGTGAGGTAGTTTCCCGTTGCTTTCCTCACCGAGCCAGAAGTTGCTATTACATATCAGTCTGCCAAGCCCACTGAAATGCATGCACCAACCAACCCTATGAGCAACAGTTTCACACCATTCATAGCAGGGACTGGCTGCGTAAGGAATGGCATTACTAGCATCGCTCATACCTCAGTCACTTTCATGTTGTCAAAGCCAAGGATAAGGCAGAGACAGATTTATGAAAGTAACAAAATTATTCTAGCCCATACCAGAAGACATAGTGCACTGTAAACACTAGGTCCCGCCAGCAAAGGCTCGTTTACAAGGTAGTGGTAGTAAAACGGTATTCCGATCACCAAAGAGTCGCCTGAAAAAGTCCAAGGTCTAAAAACTGTTATGCTCTGTGAATAAAACATGAGAAGAAAATTGCACTGTGGTGATATGAATAACGAGAATTTATAGACTTAAAGGTAGTGTTGTAGCGCGAATTTCGAAGCCAGGTAGGTAGTCTATCATTACGCTGGAGATTCCTAAGGATATTCACTGTTCACATAGTGGTCTCTTGTACAAATATTTATAGTCAATTTCAAAATCGACAAATAATCGATTAAGTGTACTGTGCTTTGAATAACCTGGCGAATAAAAATAAATGAAGTGAATTATTATCGGGAAAGTTTGAGATTGAAGGAAATTCTTTAAGGTGTAGTAACGAAAATTAAAGAATTGGCAAGTGACAGTCACCTGTCAGTATATTAGGACACATTGACGTCATAAATATGTTGACGTTTCAGTCACTTTGCGGTAGCCCTTGTAAAGACAGAATGATAGACCAGGCTATCTATCTGTAAATGATTTCATACCCTACACTTTAGAGTTCGCCTAAACGGTAACACCATCCTTCTGTTCATGAAAGTTGGTTGTTGGGTGAGGGGTGCTAGAACAGAGAGATGGTTGAAGGATAAACAGTGTATGAGTGATTATTAGAATGGTGGAATGGTTGGGACTTCTCGTGTACGTTTATTTTAAAAATCAATACATAAATGTTGACTTTCCCTGGATTGGCGATATAACATATTCAGCCACATGTGTATCAACACAGGGACTGATAGTTGTTTTCCTGTTTCTTTGTTTTTTCTTTCTTTACGTACGTCTTGACATTTCTTGTAGGTTTGATAATATTACGCACAGAATGAGAGTAAGTCAAACATGATAAAAATGTACGTTATTACTGAAGAAAATTATTGATGTTAGTGATTCATTTATCCGGCCACAGCCCCTCCAAGGTGTACTAACACTTCCGGATCGAGCTAAGGAATTATGATGGTTAACGGAGTGTTAACGGAGAAGGGAGATTTTAGTAGAGAGTGGAGGAAAGAAGTGAAATTTGTGTTTTGTTGGTCGATGACGGGACGGATGGAGCTTTCGAATAGAAGGGTTACTTGGGTGTCTAATTTAGGGAACGGAAGTTCTTGTAAAGGTCGTTGGTATCTAGGTGGACCAGGAAGGGATAAAGGGGGCGGGGCTGTAAAATGGCATGCGTGAGGGTAACAACTGCTCAGGTAACGTGGCCGTAGGAAAAATCGGATCGTAGAGTGGATTTGATATTTAGGTATGGAGAAGGTGTTGAGGAAGCTAAGCGACACACCAGGTTGGCGTTGCGGAAAGCCTTAGTTTGGGGTTCAGGAAGTGTGGGTGGAAGGCGAGGTGTATTTTTAATTTGAGTGCATTTCAGTGAATGGATGGTTCGGACAGGCGTGTCGTAGATTTTGAGGTTGAGGGATTCCGATCTATGGAAGAACCGAAGCGACGATTATGGGGGTGGATCAGAATGAATTAGGCTTTGTTTTGAATTATTCGTAGGTGCCAGTGGTTACAACAGGTGAGGAAGGAATTTATGTAGGATTGGACGTGTTAATTTGTATTAGTTGCAGAGCGGAAAACAGCTAGGACGGGGTGTCATCAGCGTACTGGAGAAGACAAATTTAGGGAGGGGTCTGAGGGATATCAGCAACAAATTAGAGTAAGAAGATAGGAGAAAACTGGGAGCCTTGTAGGACGCGATTGTTAATGGGAAAAGAGGAAGAGAACTGTTTATCCATGGATATCCTGGCGAATCTATGCGAGAGGTAGGCAGTTTCGAAGCGGATGAAGGACTGGGTAAAGGTGAATAGGCGAGGTGTATGCTTAAGTGTGGGATGCCATACGGTATCGGAGGTTTGATGAAAGTCGAATGTGATGAGCGTGGAAGGGGGTTATTTGAGGTCGTTGGGATAAGATGGAGGACAAGGTCAGATGGAGAGAATTCGGGTCGGAATCGATGTTGTGAAAATGGGAGGTGATAAGTCTGAAGGTAGCGTAAAATTAGAATCTTAAATCGTGGATATTGGTGAGAAATTCTATAATACAGATGTTGCGACAGGATTCGATATCATAGGACGATTTACCAAGTTTAGGGAAGAAGAAAATCGTGGACTGTTTCCATACGGAGGGTGGCAAGTATAACTAGAAGGATGAGAGGAGCTTCTTGGATGTATTGGTATCGGATGTGATGTGGACTGGGGGCAGTGTTCTAGTTTTTAGTGATTTGAGGAAGGTATGGGTATTGGGAAGAATGTAGGCGAAATGTATGATTGGTGTCAGCTATTGTAATCTGGGTTGCAGTGCGGAGAGAAGCGGGAGGGGAAGTGACTGAAGAAAATCTCAATTTTCCCGTGGTGTTAGGTGGGGCCTGTCATTGTAGATTATGGGATATGTGTGGGAGGTTGCTGATCCTTGGACGTTGGGCAGTTTGCACCACTGTCGAGAGGGTTGCGCATTAAGGGAATTGAGGGAGGAGCAGGATTCATGACAAGTTTTTCGCGTTTGTTGACTCTTAGGTAATTTCGGATTTTACAGATTGTTTTCCGATGGAGTCGGAGGAAGTAAAGATCACATGTGTGTAAATATTGGTTTAGGCATGTTTGGGAAACCTTTTGGATATAAAAATATTTTGAGAAATGTCTAGAATTTGATGTGGAGAAAAGGATTTTGGGGACGGTGACTTGGATTGCTGTGGTTGTTGAGTTGTGTGTATTTATGTTTTGAGTGTGTCAATCGATTGGGTATCCGAGATGAGTACAGCGCAATGAGGTTTCAGGAATCATATAGCAATAGGAAGGCCAAGTGATGATGCTAGTGTCGGCTTGCTTCCCTCTCTGATTGGTATTGCGCAACTTGAGCAGTGTGATTCACTGCAGCAATACTTGCATCGTCTCAGGTTGAGCGCAGACCGCCAGACTTGGCCAATCTGCAATCCCTCTCCTCTCTAATGGCACCGGTTATCATGTTTCATTATTTGAATGGCTTCTCGGTAGAGTACTGGAAACTAAGAGTCGAAACCGTGGTTTCCTCATGTCCTATTTTGTGATCTAGGACGGAAAGTGTATGGTCCACCACTGTAGATGTTTCTGCTTGGACGACGCGACAGTGACGCTTATGTTCTATGCGTTGAATGTACTGTACTGTAACTGACTACTAAAATATGATTTCATTGAAGATTAGAGAGATACTTTGTGGCATCGCCACAACCTTCCCATATGAACAGAAAATACCATCTACAGCTGCTTTGTAGAGTGTGTCTCGATGGTAACTGTGGATAATTCCTTCGGAGTTGAAAAGGTGGCCCTGCTTTTGTGGCGCTTGGTTTGTTGTTGACGGTCTAAATATCTAGGGTTTCACAGCCTTAAGACCCTCGAGACACTTTCTCCAGTGTAGTCATGTAGGGCTGCCGTATTCCTGGTTCGTTCAGAAAGGTTTATGATAGGACGACCAAACGCTATGTTTTACCAGGCTGAAGGAACGTAAGCGTTGTTCGTTCCTATAAATTATCAATAAAGTAATATATATGCAGCTGGGCTGAGCAGATCAGAGGAAAGAGGCGCTGGCCTACTTACCCCAACTTGGGAGGTTTGAACCTGGCTCAATCCGGTGGTATTTGAAGATGCTCAATATCAGCCTTCTGTATGCAGTCTCACTTCTTCTTTTTCCCTGTATTCTCGAGTCAGTCCCAATTCCTGCACTTCTCCCCACAGACAATGCTTCATATGGAAGTAACATCCATGCAATTCGACAGATGGCAATACATCTATCTCTTAATGCAGAAATAACTGCAGGTGCAAAGTCAAACGTCACATTCTTACGGTTCCATTGTGGAACATGTGCTAGTACACTGCGAAACAGGTGTACGAGTATATGTATGTTTCCTTTTTTTCATTCGGTAAAAATGCAAAGGCTACAGGATGGATGTTGGATTCATTCTTCGAACTTCCTCAGTCTGCATGAAACGTGTATATTTGAGAAAACTACTTGCTACAGCTTTCGAAGTTCCCGTCCATGAAAAAGTCTTGTTCACTTTTCAGAAATTCTCTTCCTGCTTTCCCACTAAAAACCATGTTCCTTTCTTCTGACTTGTCGTTGTTTAAAAGAAGACTGCTACCGTCCTTCATATTTAATATTTCTGCTCACCAGGCAAATGCTGGGGCTGTTCATTAATTAAGGCCACGGCTGCTTCCTTCCCACTCCTAACCCTTTCGTGTCCCGTCGTCGCTATAAGACCTATCTGTGTCGGTGCGACGTAAAGCAACTAGCAAAAAAGGAATATTTCTGCTGGAAGCTCAACTACTTGAGATACTGTAGTTTTGGTTCGTTTTGATATCCTTGTAGTTTATCCCGTTAGTTGTATAACGTCCTCTTCACTATTTACTGTCCTGGCATTTCCGTGAAAAATTATACCTTAAATAATGCAGGTCACCTAACTCTTCAGAAGATATTTTAGAAATCAAAGTATCTTCCTCTTGAGCTCTCTTCATTGCTTCATTCAGTGAGTTGCATATTCCAAACGAGCGTCATCCGGAGCTCCACATTGACGCTCATTTGAACTAAGTACGTCTCCGTCTTTCGTCTTAATCGCTCCCCGACACCGCGTTGATCTTTGTTTTTGATAGCGCCAAATCACAGCTCCGTCTTCACTTGTTTCCTTTACGGTATACGAGCATCCTTCATAAAGGGCACATGGTTGACCGTGGCTGGTCGTTGTAACTTCCATATCTAACAAGTAGCAGCGTAAACACACAAAGCGCCTGAACTGAGAACTAAGATAGTTACAGCAATGCTGAGGGTGGAATAGAGAAAGCTGTAAGTGTAAACAAGAAGGAAATTACAATGCATAGGGAATTCCAGCGGTTACTTCTAGGTTGAAAGTTCGGCGGTCACTGGTAAGGGAGGAGGCGAGCCATAACTCATGGAGACTGGTCGCTTGGACAGAATAATTAAACTGGGCGCGATATAAACAGTTTTTGTTGTGGGCACGTTTTTCACTTGGCGTGATTTACTTACAACCGTCAGATTACATTCGGGAAATAGTGGGTTCGAACCCACTGTCGGCAGACCTGAAGATATTTTTCCGTGGTTTCCCATTTTCATCCCAGTCAAATGCTGAGGCTGTGCCTGAATTAAGGTCACGGCCACATACTTCCCACCGTCGTTATAGGACCTGTCTATATCGGTGCGACGTAGAACAAATTCTAAAACAAAACAAAAATAAGAAAACCTTCGTCACCGGATCAAAAGTGACCCGAGGTGAAGCGAAAACATTTATGTCTTTTGAGAATATCTGGTAATTGTGGTTGTTACTTCCAGAAGAACATGAAATAAAGACTTTTTTCGACGTTTACATTCATACGGGTCTATCTCGACAACCGTTAGGTAAAGACCCTTTATTTATATGAACGTTTCGTTCGCAATGATCAGCACTAAAATCCCCCAATATATTACCCCTTCATCATGTGACATCCTGTAGAGCAACATCTAACACAAGCATACTAAGGTTAGTAAATTTAAAACTAAATTAAAGACCAAATCATTGCTAATGGTATGTTCGATTTAATTCAAAGTAATTACACCAGTGGATGTTCCTGTACGATGTGTAACTCTCGGGAAATGTATAGTGGATCTGACACTGACGATGAATGTGAGGTTGCCAAAAAACTGTAGGAGGTGATGCTGATGTAACAGCAACAAGTGCATATGAACCTTGTATTCAAAAGCCATGTCATCGTTATTTGCGAAGATGTAATGAAAGGGATACTCGAAAGCTGATTACAAAGTTGAAGAGACGTTTGATCATAACGTGCACGGAACGTTTTGTACATGGAATCCCAGGATACGTATTTAAGCTCACAGATATCGACAATGTGTCCATTATTATGGAAGAAATATTGATTAATATGAAAGTCCACGCCGAAATGTTTCATTATTTTATGATTATCGCCTGAATGTATGGACAGTAATATATGCAGAGGGACACAGCCCTCTTATTTGTGTGCCGCAGGTTATGAAACACTTTATGAATGGTTAAAGACACGGAAAATAACTGAAACTGAACTCCTTTTAATATTGTTATGAATATTGTTACCAACGCTTGTAAATTATCTAAGCACTATATCAAGATTAGGAGAAGGAAGTTTCCCTTACGGATGTGCAAAGAGATGCCTTACATGTTTTGGATTCCTGGAGTGGATAGAGAGACACTACAAGACCTGAAGATGGTATTCATGGTTTTCCGTTTTTACACCTTCATAATCGCCACGGTTGCTTCCTTCCCAATCCTATGCCTTCCCCATAATTGCATCACCCAAAACCTTAAAGATGTTGTTGCAACGTTAAACTACCAGCAAAAGAGAGGAGATAATGCTATAATTGCTGATTTCATGGAGTGGAATTGTTAAGTAGAAAGATGCTGATAATTCCTCCTATAATAACATGGTATATGCAGCCATCGGATACTTATATGTTAAGGCTACACAAATTTGCTGTGCGCGAGATGGAAGATTTCTACAAGTGTGAACAAATCAATGAAGCCGCGGAAGCCGAATTATAGGGCAGGATATTTATTTAAAATCTGAAGTCCGTTGTTTAGTCAGCTTCATTTTAGAAGTTCTCAAAGATTTACGAGTATTCACTTCACAGAATGCGAGTACGTTACAGAAGAACATATTCAGAATTTACGCAATATTAGTATAGTGCAGCGTAGTGGAAGTTACGTCTTTGGATCCTTGAGTTCGAAAGTAGCTTTGGTGGAAGTATTTGCATTGTTCAATGACTCTTTGCTCTGATCACCTTGAAACTGATCCATATTATCAGATATTGTAATAATAACTGAGTGAAAAAGTTATAATTACTCTCTATTATTCAATTAGTTCATATACAATTAGGGTGAAATATTTTGTATTTTGTTTAAATGCTAATTAATGGGGTTATGGACATGGATGCTCATATTGTAGGTCTAATACAGACATTAAACGACTGTACATTTGTCTACTGCGGTCATTGGTTACGCGTAATTCTGAGAAACGTGCATTTTGAATGTGTTCCTTCCCTTTAACCCAGCTAATAAGTCATCGAGTGCCTATCGCCATATAGCTTAATGGCACAACAATGGCCGCTGTCTGCATTTTCATGAGAATCCCAATTAATAGAAGGGTAAGTAATTGTCTGCTCACCATCGCAAATTTCAGAAAGTTATTAGTACTGTCCAGTCATTCATACACTTCTATACAAAGTTTTGGTGGGAAAATTTTGGCACAAAATTGATCGGTGAAAGGAATCGAAGTTCCATCTAAAAGACAGGGACAATTTCATTCACTCAAGATATTTAGATATTACGTAGCAAAGCAAGCTTGTAGTTAAATGACAGTTAGTATAATGATGATACCCACGGGACCTCACTGTTTACGTTGAGTATAACTCACATGAATGTGACGACCTTTCTATTCAGAAATCTCACGATTCTGGTCACGCCGCTTTGGTGAGAAGCTGAAGCCAGTGTTTCTCAGTTGTCATGTTTACAACCAAGAAACCATTTACATAGAGAAAAAAATAAGTTTTGTATGTGTATTGGATACATTTATACCGAAGGACATGCCCATTTTATATCACGAATTTTAGTGTGAGTTTACCAATCTACTGTATACAGCGTACCACAAGATAACCATTCTAGCGAAGTATATACGCTGGTTAAGCTGTTGTGACATTGTGCGGGTGGAAAGTACTGGAAGATCATACCAAACGTGTCGTAACATGGCGACTAGAGATAAGCGGTATTCAGACGACTGAGAATCGTGCCAGCAGCACGGAAGAAGGAATCTATGCTGTTTTAAACAGCAGATTAACAGTTGCTTCAAGCTCTAGCCAGAAATTATTGTCACGACCAGGTGGGCATCACATACTCGATTGTGCTTGCTTACTTGTACGCATTCCTAATACACACTGAGAGTGACTTCAAAGAGTAAGATTCTTTTCATTTATGGAATAAAACTCTCTACACTACACCTTTGGGGATTTTAATAGCGTATACTCGAACACCATTTTTGTCCCTGTAGGAGGAGAGAGATGTGTGGGAATGATGGAGCTTGAAGCATGACTGGATTGTTTGAGAGTAAAATAGAAAAAGAAGGAATAAAACAAGATATATCTGGTTTACTTAAAGAGGCAGATCAAGAGACGAGTTACAGTAGGCACAAAGGTGCGGCTAGGGGCTCTAATGTTGTAGTTTCGGGACGATCCCTTTTTGTTGCTTCCATATTAGGAGGTCGGTCAACAGACCCGTGTTCCTGGTGTGTGCGATGTTTTTATGACTGAGAATGAACTAGCTCGGGCCTGCATGGCCAATATCAGCCTGGATTTAAAGTTGGAATCTACGTTGAAGATGGCTTAGTTCTCTTCCAAACTCTGTTACTTAAATGTATCTTGTTTTAGAGCCTTGCCTGTCTTAACCCTTAAATGCATGGTATAGCATGTGTGCAAAAAAAGATTTTAAAGATGATGTAGATGACTCTCGAGGGCATATCGTGAATTAATGCTTGCTTCCCATATGCTCCATGATGTTGAATATCTTGAAGTTGGTTGATTTACGTTCGTATCTACTAATGAGCGGGAAGAAGTTGCATTATGCTGCATTGAGTTGATGTTTGGAATAGATTTGCCTCACTTAAAAGCAATTTTTGAAGGATCAAGACTCAACTGATCACTGGCCCAAGTGGAATACCAAATGAAAAAATTGGATTATCGCCGGGCTGAGTGGCTCAGACGGTTAAGGCGCTAGCCTTCTGACCCCAACTTGGCAGGTGCGATCCTGTGGTATTTAAAGGTGTTCAAATACGTCAGCCTCGTGTCGGTAGATTTACTGGCGCGTAAAAGAAATCCTGCGGCACCAAATTATGTCACCTCAGCGTCTTCGAAAGCCGTAAAAGTACTTAGTGAGACGTAAAGCAAATAAAATTATTAGAAGTGGATTATTAGATGAAACCGATGTAATTTTCCTTGACGTGGTAGGTTAACATTCGTTTCTCGCTCAAAATGTGAAGTGGTTTCATTTCATTCCTAGAATATAAATATTTTCTCTTGAAAATATTACCGGGTGAGTTGGACGTGCGGTTAGAGGCGCGCAGCTTGCGAGGTTGCATCCGGGAGATATTGGGTTCGAACCCCACTGTCGGTAGCTCTGAAAATGGTTTTCCGTGGTTTCCCATTATTACACCAGGCAATTGCTGGGGCTGTACCTTAATTAAGTCCACGGACGCTTCCTTCCCACTCTTAGCCCTTTCCTATCCCATCGTCGCCATAAGACCTATGTGTGTCGGTACGACGTAAAGTAAATTGTAATTAATTGAAAATATTGTCACTTTTATGTTTTAAAATATGTTGAGCAACCATTTCAGTACTCCTCAACTTATGAAAGGTGCTTTTCGACTGTACAATGAATGTAACTCCTCGCTCCGATATAATAATAATAATAATAATAATAATAATAATAATAATAATAATAATAATAATAATTTCGTGTGGATGTTGCTAGCCTGGTGCAGCCCTTGTAAGACAGACTCTCCGCGATGAGCGTTGGTGGTTACTTTCATGTACAGTATAGGAAACTGCGTGTTAATGTTGTGTGTAATGTTTGAGTTGCTGAAGTGTTGGGGACGGCACACACATTCAGTTTACAAGCAAGGAGAATTAAACGATAAAAATCCATTGTCTCCGCCGTGAATAGACCCTGGGACCCTGAAGGTTCAAGGCCAGTACGACGACCACTCAGCCGTGGAGCCGGACTCCTAGAAAATGAGAACGAATTTCAGGTGATCATTCTGTGCAAGTGAATATTAAATAGTATAGTCCTTCATACAGCTGTGCACTCGACAATTGTGATGAACTCTATCCTTCAGAAGAAGAGCTTTTTACAAGGAGGTTCAAATATAAGAGAAATCGAATATCGTTTAGAAAATGCTTTGCTACACATTTATTTGCTTTTCATGTTATCTCTCCGGTTAGCCCCATCGGCTTCAGCATATTTTTCGTCTACTTTCTGCCAATTATTTTATTGCTTGTTCCCAAAAATATTTCGGTTGTGTGAGTACCTAGTTGTGATGACTGCGTTCTTATTCATGAGCCATAGTCCTTCCATTTCAGTTTTAACACTAGAATGCCCAGACAGGTCATTTTCGAGGTATTTTACAGTGATAAAAGGACGATGTATTACACCTGATTGTTTGTTATGCATCAAACAATTAACCTCAAACGCCTAATCGGGTTATTATGATCTAGGAATAAATGTCGTTCTTTTTTGTGTTTACTCGACACTCTTTATACTTATTACGTATTATTATTATTGTGTGCAACCATGATAGTAGTTTGCAACAATGAACAATGAACATTTAACTGAAACGAGGCATACTATATTTAAACAACAACTACATCAGTTGTAATAATGGAACAATGAACGGAATCTGACAGTGAAACATTCTAGTAGCAGTGTATCTCTTCAGCTCAATGTCTCGTAGATTTTTGCATGAAGATGAGCTCCTATCCGAGGTCCAATACATTCTCGTAGATTATTCTGACTGGGGAGACATTTTCCCTGACAATTCAGAGAATGATTTTGTACCTCCACCAAACGACGTACGGTCTGTAAGAAAATGGTACGTGGAAAATGCTCGAACGAAGTGTGATGTACTTGTTCAAGTGCGTGTATATCAAAAGCTTTTATTTTAATTTTATGTTGTTTATATAATAAATTATGCCTGACTCCTTCGCTAAATGGTTCAGAGTGTCATGGGTTCGATTCCTGCTCAATCGGACATTTTAGCCGCGCGCAGTTGACTAATCTGAATCGGGGACTGGGTATTTATGTCTGTCCCAATAGACTTTTCTTCATAAACGCACACCAGAGCACAATATCAATCATCACAGTAACACTCAATAGTGTATTTATCCCTCCGTGTAGGACCGGTGTCAGGAAGAGCATCCGGCCGTAAAATAGAGCCAAGTACACATGTGCGACGTAGTTCGAACCCGTCACCCAGACTGAGCGTGGTAAAAGTAGAGGAAGAAGAAGAAGGTGTTTATATAACTGTGATATAAGAATGTTACAAATTTAAGTCCGTCTGTTTTATTTCTCTTAATTTATTTTATCATGACCCAAGAAATGCACACACAGTTCTAATCAACCATGAATGGCCACACGTACTAATTGCTGTCTATTTAAAAGTCCCTCTTCCTTACGGCACAGCAGGCGGTCCGGCCCGTTGCTATACCCGCGGACGGCTAATCCTTACTTTCACTTCCCTATGTCCAGTCACCAAATACAGCAGCTGTGCGTAGACCGCTGGGTTTGAACACAGGGCTACCGGCTGCACAAAACACGATGACAGTTGCTTGGTTCGACTTCAGAGAGAGTCCAGTAATTCACACAGTCATATGCATTGGATATTAAACAGCAACAGCTCAATAGTATTCAGCAGCTGAACGATACTCACAACAGCGAATATTAACACAGGCCCATTTACCCTCACACTCACGATAGCGGCTTCTCTCGCTAACTCATGGTGATCCTCAGTCCACAGAAGTACCCAAATACACAGTACTCTAAGGAAGTAAAATCTTCCGTTCCGCACGTCTTCAGTCCAGCCACTCACTGATTTCTCCGATACCACAACAGTTCCTCGTTCAGACCTTGGTGGGACACTAGCGACAGCCAGACAGGGTGACAGCGCCCTCAGCCCAACCACCGAACCCCAACACACTGACTTCACCACGGAGTCCAACAGTCAATGATTGTCACCATCATCAAATTTAAGCCCCCTCCTCCCGCCGGGAGGAGGAGTTTGGTTAGATTTGCTAGTACCGGTGCAATTTAATGCTCCTCACCTAGCAGCTTAGTGACTGAAGCGCCGCCCTTCGCCAGTGTTATGGTAGTAGAATATAAGTGGATCACGTCTATCATGAAAGTTATTTAATGAAATAAAAATGTATAATTCGAAGGTGTTTATAGTTGGTTTTTATTTATTTGTTATTAGAGAAGTGAAGTTATTAAAGATGTAAAGAGAGATATGTTCGCGTTGATCACCCATCCAGTGAGTGTCCAAGCCCAATGTTGCTTAACGGTGGTTAGGTAAATAAAGTAATTGATAAGAGAGTTATTAATGTGGTGCTGATGGTGCTAGCTTGATTATTCGCTTAGTGAGTGGCTGACACAGTTTTAGTGCTTCAGATATGTAGCAGTATTGGATTGGTCACCCATCCAAGTACTGACCACGCCCAAAGTTTACCTTTTTGTGAGGTAATGAGTATTTATCTGATAAAGGTGCAGTGACTACACATTCAGTAGGCTATTGCGTCTACATTTAATGTGAGTATGCGGTGTTAATTTTGAATAAACAGCATTAATTATTGCAGCATTTATCGAAGTGCACCCGCCGCGGGGTCCGGTTTCTGGTGTTTGTGGTGTTATGAGAGAAGGTGGTTTATTGTGCAAGAAGGCATAATTATTGGTTAAGGAAGCGAGCTTGAGAATGATAACTTGCGAGGAGAAAAGTCTTGGTGGAATAAGGTAGTACTTGGTATGCGGGGTCTCGGCTACTCGGTCCACCAAGGGGGCCCCATACAGGGTTGGAAGGTATTTATTAGAGTTTTGAAGGGGAGGGTGGTGGGGTCGGGACTGGGAGGGCATGGTTGCCCGGAACGGGGGGTGGGGGGCACTGGGGACGTGGATTAGACGCCTGGTCCAGTAGATCACCCCACATCCGGGAGCCATGAAGTTCACGACTACTGTGGAGGGTGTTAATTAGTGATTTAAGTTATTAGAGAGGTTCTCCTCAGGAGCCGTGAGGGGGGAAGTGAGGTCGCAGGTGCGTGGGTGATTCCCTTTGACCCCTAGGGAGGGAGGATCCACGTTCACGGGGCAAGCCGTTAGGTGGGGACCTGGGATGAGGTACCATGGATACTGGGTATTTCTCCATGGGGCCTGGAAAGGAAAGGAGGGGTGCGTTTGAAACACCAGAATGGGTCAAACGCACTTGGCGGACCGACCTGTGTGGCAACACGTTGCCTGAGTCGTGACAGGGGTAGTTTTTTAAGTGGTTAACGCCACAGACAAGTCACGAACACAGGACACCGTGCCACCCTGACTAATTGCATTCCAGTACTACTGTACTGGGGTCTTGAAGTGTTGGCTTGTCGACAGCTTAGCTTAGCTTGCAGATTTACCCCTTGCTGTGTAGTCTCCATACCGCTGTAACTTGGCTTGGTGGGGACGTGGTAGCGATACGGAGCCTTGGTTAGAGCTTCCTGGTAGAATTCTTGTTGCTGGTTGACTAAGCATGTTGATTGGTCGTCAGGTCGGTAAGGTGTACTATGATTGGTTGATGGAGTGCCGGGGACCAGCGTGCATGGCTGCTGGGCCGGCCATGGTGGCCTGGGAGCTAGGAGCTCCGGCACTTGGCGGCCATCTTGTCCTGCGTCTTGGTGAGGGGCTAGCTCTCTTGATTGTTAGCCCGGCCGGTATGTCTGCTTCCTCCACGTGCACCCCCGCCCCCGAAGGAGCAGAGGAAAAACGGAGCCAAGGTGGTGTAGCTCCATCCAGGCAGAGTGCTAGGCCTGGTCTGTGGTCAATGATTGTCCGTGGCTAGCCTCCCTTTTTATAGCTCGTGTGACGTGAACCAGAACATTCGCGAGGTGGCTATAGACGGAACATCCCCGTTGAATCTCCAAGAAACTCGCAGGTAAGCCAGTCGACGAGAAAAATACGTGGAAAGGCCGGCCCCAACCTACAAGTCGGCTGGGAGATCCCCGGTCGACTGAGTCACTAGCCTCTTGCTGGAAATACCGAAAGGGCTACCACGAGGCTGGCACGTAACAATATGTATTATTGTGTACATTCCCCCTCTTATGATAAAGTAACTAATACTCGTATTTTGTTCCGCTAATTCCCTAGCATTTCAGTTAATCCCTGTAATAGTATCAGTTACATGCTGACTATCTTACTGTAATGGGAACATTACAAGATTTCAATATTCGATTTCTATGCTCGGGTCAAATTGGCCCGCTTGGGCACTGAAGGTCATCTGAGTGTTAAGTCCCTCAAAAAAATATAAAATCACGTCAGGCCATATCTGAACTACTGTATAATGGATGGGACGGGAGGTTCCGCTTTCATTTCTTGATGGTGAACATCAGGCCTGTCCAGATGTTGCGCGCCAGTGTGCCAACGAACACTGAAGCGCGCCGAGCCCCTCATCAATTCGATTGCGGTCACCAGGCAGCACAGGTAGAATCACAGCGTGAACAATTTCGCAGAACAGCATTCGAACACATTTAGCGGAAGTCTAATAATTATACACTTATTTTCTTAGTTTTTTTTAAGTTCTGCACTTAATATTGGAGCTTTAAGATATACCGGGCTGGACAGCTGCAGTTGCTTAAGTGCGGCCAGTATCCAGTATTCGGGAGATAGTGGGTTCGAACCCCAATGTCGGCAGCACTGAAGATGGTTTTCCGTGGTTTCCCATTTGCACACCAGGCAAATGCTGGTGCTGTATGTTAATTAAAGCCACGGCCGCCTCCTTCCCACTCCCAGCCCTTTCCTGTCCCACCGTCGCCAAGCGGTGGTGCGACGTAAAGCAACTTGTAAAAAAGTAGCTTTACAATACTTGTATACACATGTTATCTGTAGGAAGCAATTGATCTTTGTAATAATAATCTCTTTAGTGGGTGCTTACATTTTGTTGCGTACTGTAAGTTACTGCCCATATTTTCTATTTACTACTCATTCTATATCGTAAACAAGTGTCAATGAAACCGCCAGTCGCCCGCAGTGGTGGAAGATGCTCGCTTGATGAGCTTTAAAGAGAAAAGAAGACTTTTACAGATGTAAGAAGAACTGAACATGGAGAGCACTTTCGCCATCTCCCCATGGAGTCTCGGATACCCATGCTGAGGGAATTCGCCGTAAAAATCGTGCAAAGCCCAGTATTGCACCATTGGTCTACGAGCACCAACTCGAGGTGTGCGGAACGTCTTCATCTGACGCAGAAAAAGGCTCAACAAATAAATCAAGACTGGGCTTGAACTGTAAAAAGTTAATAAATCATGCTAGAAAACCTCTTTTTCAACTTCGAATTATTTTCCTTTCTCTTCCGTTGTAATGGCGTTCCAGGGTATGTTCTCTTTTTAAATTTAATATGACAAGGCTACACAACATATTTAGTATTTTTGCTATATGGAATTTAATAAATATATCATTTCCCTTTGTTGTATGAAGATCGAGGACTCTTCGCTTCTCCGCTCCTTTTCAAAATTGAAATTCTACCATTAAGCATACATGAGCGATGAACAAATGTGACGTAAGGAAGGAAGATGCCACGTGCAACTCTCATGTGCCGATGCACTGTCTGACACGCAGCTGGTGCGCAGTTGCGCAGGGAGCGCTCTTTCAACAGCTCTGGTGTACAAGGTTTCTCTAAGAGTGTGAGGCCTTGCATTATCCTGGAGGAAGAAAACTAGGATTTCCATCTGTTTTCCTCTGGGAACGGTTATTATTCTTAAATTTTCCCGATAAGCTATCGGAACACAGTAGAAAGGTAAAGACTTGAGGATCTGACGATAAAACATTGTAAAGATGACTTACTCTTGTGGCCAGGCTGAGTGGCTCAGACGGTTGAGGTACTGGCCTTCTGACCCCAACTTGCCAGGTTCCAAGCTTTCTCAGTCCGGTGGTATTTGAAGGTTCTCAAATACGTCGGCCTCGTGTCGGTAGATTTACTGGCACGTAAAAATATCTCGTTCGGGACTAAATTCCGGCACTTTGGCGTCTCCGAAAACCGTAAAAGTTGATAGAGGGACGCTGAGCCAATAACATTATTACTTTTATTTGAAAGATTGCTTTGATCAATAGGAAATCCGATTTCATTTGTGATACGGAAGATTTCTTTGAATAGTATGAGGTAATATTCATATGATAAATAAAGCTGTGACTCCTACAGATTATTAAGTGCCTTGATCTACCAAGACGACTGTTGCCCAAATAGATAACATGTCACCTGTTACGTGATTTGCATAACGACATCCCTGGTTATTGTTTACTCGGCTTTCTTGATCGCGCCCGCTTTCTTTCATATGAGGAGGCTGTTTAGTTATTCCGTTCGGCTGTTGGCGCCTCCCAGTAAGTGGTGCACACGGTGTCCCCACGCCACGGGTCTAACCATTAATGTGATAATTATTAACCTTTCCTTGGGCGCGGCTGATATGATTGATACAGGTGAAATTCTCTGTCAATTGTTTGTCAACAATGGGGAGCAACGGTTCCTTCTCGCTAATAGCTTCCTGTCTCTGACACCTCTCCATTGTCATGGGCTGCAGAACGTGACTGATGCTCTGTTGTCAAGATATTTGCCAACTGATCAATTTGATACATTGCAACTATACGTTTATTTGGTTATCTACGCGACATGGTGAGTATTACAACACTGTTTTAGAATGTAGAATGTGTTTATTTTCTTTTGGAGTAGTTTGAGCTTTTTTATATACAAATATCAAATTGATACAGCGCGCCGAAATGAGTTACTTTATAGGTATTTTCATCTTTTAAGTGAGGTATACTCGATCATGACAAACTTCAGTAAGAGGTACAATCTTCCCGACCCACAATATATTTAATAAATCTAAAAACTTCAGTTTGGAGAGAGCAACAAGAAAATGGAACAGGATTTTGATGATAAAAAGATGCAAAAAGTGATGTTGAAATTCGCTAGGAAGATTCAGAAATGGAGCAAGAAAACAGTGACAGGGGTGAGAAAGTACCTGAGGGAAGTGATAGTCACTTTGCTGGATAGTATAGAGGGTCAAACTGGTCTAGGAAGCCAAGGGTGAAGACAAAGACGACTCGTTGTGCTGACCACATGACACCTCATATTCTGCAGGGTTTCAGGCTGAGCAGCGGTCTCTTGGTAGGCCATGGCCCTTCTGGGCTCTTGCGCCAAGAGGAAAAAAAGGAAAAAAAGGAAAGGTACAAAATTGAATGAACTTCCTCCATCACAAAGCGTACGTTTCAGGAGCCACAATAATATTCGAAAATTGCCTGGAGCAATAGATGCTGCAAAAGTAGCTATAACACCTTTTGAATGCTGGAGTTGCCTCATAGATAAAGTTATGTTAAACCTAGGTATTCAGTACACAAATCAGTATACCGAGGGAATTAAAATTTCATTTCAGCGTAAAGGAACAAAAAACCAATAGACATTATTGAACTAAATGCCTTTATTTGTCTCTTGCTGTTAGTTGGAGTTAGCAAAAGTAACTGGCAAAGTCTGAAGGATCTATGGGGATGTGGTGGGGATGGTTGTGAAAAATTCTGCGTTTTAATGAACATCAAAGTTTTCAAATTCATCATGCCATGCTTCGGTTTGATAGCCTTGAGTATCGCGAATAAAGTAAAAATTTAAACAAGGGTACAGTGATTGTGTCAGTGACTCAGTAAATTTTGATGATATAAAATCTTCAGTAATTTGGGTTATTCAGTGACCAAATGTTTGGTTTTTAAATGTAACTGAAGGACAAGTACCTCCTTACGAATGCCCAATAGTTGGCCCAAAACATGTTACAAATGAAGTGATAACTTTCTGAGATCATTTTGATACACCACGCCTGATATCGTTCCGCGCAACCCGCGCCTGACAGGGGGTTAATAAAATATCCTTTTGTTAAATGAAGGTCGATTAAGATGATAGGATACATTTTCATAATTAGGTTCGTATAGCCAACGTTTTTAACAAAGACTTGCGTTACTTGATAACGTGTACATGGAAATAAAGATTTGAAGTCGCTTTTAGTGTTTCGGTAGAACGTATACATCACCTAGAGTATTTAACTTACGATTAATGTCTCAATTGACAGAAAAAAGAGGAGGCTGCCTGTTGCGAAGAATAAATTGAAAATCTCAAACGTAGTTTTCATGAAATAGTGCGTCAGATTAAGGCAAAATTTGTACTAAATATGTGACATCACACGCATACTCTGTTATAAGATGGCGCTGGGTTTACTCGCGCGCCCAATTGGAGATTAGCTAAAACAGTGGAAACGATTTAATCGGTGAGTCTAAGAAACCCTAAATACCCTGCGGCCGTTACAATAGTGACAGCCTACCGCTAGTGGTTTAGCTTCGCACTGAACACGTAGAAGTTATTGAAGAAAATCATCTTCAGGGCTGCCGACGGTGGGATTTGAACGAACTATCTCCCGAATGGAAGTTCACAGCTAAGCGAAAATGATACAGCATTACCTATACGTTTTCGAAGTTGGGAGTTGCATGAGTATCCAGTGTTACCACATAAAAACAAGCAAAGCTGGCCTGTTGAAACGTCACGTTTTACTGAAAATCCTTTGTATATTATTTGTGGAGTTCAAACCCTTCGTAAATTCAACCATGAAAAACATAGCTCACAGTTTGATCACTGTAAATTAATAAATATTAGCGTATATCTCAACGGAATTACGTATCCCTACGAAAACACGGACATTAATTTTGAGAAAAATAAATTTGGGCTGCTCTATGACATGTTTTGTAAATTCCAATAATCGTATTATCAGAAAGAAGATCGTCCGCTATTTTCGCCGGAAGAATTAAAAAATAAAGCACCGATTGTAGTTATAGACTGCTCTTATCATAAAGAATCTACAAAATAATCTCCTGTCGACAATCGTTTAGAATTTGAAACATCTGAAAATATTCCTGCTAATACAATAGCCTATAATCTTATTTTTCAATGAGTGATGTCACTCACCATCCACTAACGAATATTTCTACAAGACTATGAATAATGATAGCCCTTAATCATGATCATAATTGTGTGCTACACCGTACACCAGGGCCTCTCAAACGCCCAAACTCTCACGCGTGCAGAGCGAGGTGCATAGGCTCTGTGCACTGTGCATCGGTCCGACTCGCCTCAACTCGGCTTGACTCGGATGGTCTAGTGTGCTGAGAGCGACGAAGTGTTCGGTGATAGACATTTGTTTATCAGTGAAATAGATAAGCGCACAACATAATAATGGAGCAACCTGTTTCGAAGAAAGCAAAGACTTCTGAAAGTCCATTTCAATCCAACTGGGAACTTTCGTATATTTTTGTCTATCGTGACGATAAAGCCAAATGCTTAATCTGTGGGACGATAATCACGTACGTAATAAAATCGTCTATTGAAAGACACTACAACAGACTACATTCGGAAAATTGTTGTTAAATCATAGGAGACGCCAGAGAGAAAGAATTAAGGAGGTTTGTTCCAGTACTGTAGCATTTTCTTTTAGGTTACGGGTTCCGGAATTTTTTAATAATTATGTTTACATTCCTCTCAAACATGCATGTATATTTCCAATTCACTGTATTAATATATCTAATTTAGGGCGAAGAAGATGAAGGGTGTAGTGACACTGCTCTTAGAGCTAGTTATAAAGTTGCTTTACTGGTAGCAAGAGCTGGGAAGCCGTTTAAGGAAGGGCCACTAATAAAGCGTATTTTGTTGGACGTAGTAGAGACAATGAATCCTACATTAGCTCCATCATACAGCTGAATACCACTGTCCAGTATGACAATAACTCGACCAATCAGCGACATTGCAGGGAATTTGCGTGAACAATTGGCAGCCAAAACTCGAGACTTCTTAGCGTATTCCATTGCACTTGATGAGTCAACGGATATTAGCGACACATCCCAGTTAGCCATTTTTTACGTGGCGTAGACGACGACCTGCATGTAACGGAAGAGCTCCTAGATATGATTTCAATGAAGGACACTACTACAGGTGCGGATATTTCAGACGCGGTCGAAATGGCAGCTAAAGGAATAGGACTCATTGGGAGAAGCTATTTTCCGTGACAACAGACGGGCCGCCAGCAATGCGCGGTAAAGTAAAAGGGTTCACTGGCTTACTACGGGAAAAGCTTAACATGCCGAATTTGCCATCCATTCAGTTGTTTTGCTCACTAAGAGGCTCTTCGCGCAAAAGTTATCGGTCTTCAAGACGTGATGAACGTAGTTGTGCGTATCGTGAACTATATTCGTTCTCACTGGCTCACTCATCGCCAATTCAAAGAATTTTTGGTTTGACTTGTGAAAGAGTATCCCGATATCCCCTACCATACAGAGGTACGGTGGTTAAGCAAGGGGAAGGTGATTTTACCACTTTTTCGAATACGCCACGTCGTTACTGAGTTTTTGGTGGAAAAAGGACGTCCAGAGCCACTTTTACATGACCCTGAATGGGCAGCTGACTTAGGATTTTTAGCAGATATTATGGCTCTTCTAAATGATTTAAGTCTGAAAACCCAAAAAGAAAATCATCTAATCAACGACATGGTCAGCAAGATTAAGGCTTTCCAACAGAAACTTCAACTCCTCAAACACAAACTTTCGGGGGAAAAAATACGGAACACTTCCCTGAGCTAGGTAAGCAATACATATACATATTGCAATCTTTGATAAATACTCTAGGTTTTAGAAAGTGGTTTACTCAAAACGTTGCTATGGTTTTGTTTGACAGCATCTGTGTGGGTAGGAGCACGCTTTGAAAAGTACGTCGAGGTGCTACAATCCCTTGAAAACGAGTTTAGCGACCGATTCTATGTAAAGTACCGGTATATCACCAACTGTAAAAAGGTAGATGATTTTAAGTGTACAAGCGTAACATGCAATTAGAAAATATTCGTCCACAATACCTCTTTATGTAAATATGTCACTTTTGGTACTCCAAAGTAATTTTATATATTAAAAACGTAACTTTTATTTTAAAAAATTGTGTTTCTCGTTACAGGATATTACTGACCTGCAGCCATTGCTTGATGTGTTTGTAAAACCCTTTTCTATAGCAGTTGAATGTGTGTCTCCTGATTTGCAATTTGAATTAATAGATTTGCAAAACCATGATCGTCAAAAAGATCTGTTTTCCCATACAAAGACTTTGCCCGAATTCTACCAGAATTTGTCGAAGGAAGGTTTTCCTAAGCCACATCGAGAAGCAGCTAAGATTATTTCTACGTTTGGTTCCACATATATATGTGAAATGTTTTTTCTGTTTTGACTTGTACGAAAACTAGATTGCGTGCTAGTATTTCTGATTGTAATTTAAAGTACGCTCTCAGAATGGCTGTCAGCCGATCCCTTATTCCAGGCATTACTGGTATAATTGCAAGGAAAACAGAAAATAAGAAGTAGAGAAGGACACTACTCAAACCAAACGTAATCTGCAGTATCTGCCGACAAATATTCAGCATTCCGTGCACCACCTGTGAAGTTGTTTAGTACTCTGTTCCAGCGCCTTTCGGAAATGGAACCCTCAAACTAAACTGAAAGAAGAGGGTTTTTTTTAGTAACACTGGTAACATTGTCCCATACAACTGAGCGTCTCGCATCACTACGTGTAAACATTTCGCAGTGGGGGAGAAACAGGTGAGGAAAGCGAAGACAGGCCGAACGGGTGAGACAGGTGTAGGGAAAGGGGAGTGGGGGGGGGGGTTCTGCACTCTGGTCAACGAAGCGAAGTCGTCTTTTGCACCGTGCACAGTGCATGCACCAAGCGCATGCATCCTGAGAGGCCCTGCCGTACATTATGAAACGGAAAGAAGGCAAAGACTACACTGTTACAGACAATCGTCTTGATAACAAACAAATCTGTGAATGTGCACCCTGTTCGCCTACCAGGGCAACTAATACGCTACATATTATTTACCTCACTCAAGTAAGTGGGGCTACTAAGATGTTCTATAAACATAGAGCCTTACATCAGATGCCAAAACATCTGATTCAGTATTTACCATCAGGATTTTTTATATATGTACGCTGCTCCTTTCGTAGATGCTTTGTGCGACATCCTACCTCACCACAGTAAGATGTCAATCGATGTAGCTTCATGCAGACGCTGTCGACGACATTACAAGCAGTAAAAATGGTTCGGATGATTGAGATGGAAATAATCCGAAGATTGAAAACTGTACACAGTGTATGGATGAACTTTTTGCCTTCAACACAGTACCTGATAAAGATTCAGAAAGGAACAAAACACATGGAAGACATCAAGGTAAGAACTGCATCAACTTCTTTGTGAAGCATAACATGCATAGTGTAATATATTTTGAAAATGTAATTTCATGAACAATAAATATTTTCTTTAATTTGAATGATGCAGGGGGCATTACAATTTTGGAAGCATACTACCTCTTTACAGTAAGATGCTAAGGAGTACAGCAACCTAGTGGGCAGCATAACAAAGACTGTAGTGTAACCGGTAATAGATTGTTTAATTTTGCAAATAACTACACAATAAATATTTCATTAACATTAAAATGTTCTTATTGCATTCCCTTTGCCTTCTCACACCTATCAAATGTTTTTCTTTTTTTTTTTGCTATTTGTTTTACGTCGCGCCGACACAGATACGTCTTATGGCGACGATGGGATAGGAAAGGCCTAGGAAGTGGAAGGAAGCGGCCGTGGCCTTAATTAAGGTACAGCCCCGGCATTTGCCTGGTGTGAAAATGGGAAACCACGGAAAACCATCTTCAGGGCTGCCGACAGTGGGGCTCGAACCCACGATCTCCCGATTACTGGATACTAAATGTTTTTCTAGTCATCGCCATTTTATTTCTATAAAAAAAAATGTACTTTTGCTTTAGGTCGCACCGACACAGATAGGTCTTATGGCGACGATGGGACAGGAAAGGAATAGGAATGGGAAGGAAGCGGCCGTGGCCTTAATTAAGGTACAGCCCCAGCATTTTCATAGTGTGAAAATAGGAAACCACGGAAAACCATCTTCAGGGGTTCGAACACACTATCTTCCTGATGCGCGCTCCCAGCTGCGCGCTCCTAATCGCACGGCCAACTCGCCCGCTTTATGAAAATGTAGGCTGAAGAAATTCTAGTTCTCTTTTTATCACAGCCGTTGTTTCTCTTACCACGCCCTTTTCTAACCTTCCTTAGTCATATCTTGTTCTTTTCGATCTCGACTGCACAGTATCCCCTTGCTTCTAAATACATACAAAATTTACAATTAGCGCCTATGTCATCCGTCATGCATACATGCATGCAACACCTATCCAAAGAAAAGAGAACTGCTTGTCATTTCTTTGGATAGAGAGCACTCCCCGCAATCCTACTTTATCCCACGGCTAACAGAGTGTGTGAGCAATCCGTTTTGCAGTAACTTGCAAACTCGCCATCAGAGTGTACCTCAAGCTGATGTACATGTGCACAAAAGGTTACTTTCAGCATGCCGTGTCTTGCATAGGAAAGATAGATTTTGAAGGAAACACGTTAACACACGTATTCATATGATAATCAGTTCTACTTTTAACAAAGAATCAGTTGTTGTTATTCTACCACCTAAGTAAGTTGTCGTAAGAGCACACTGTTATGTCTCTAGCGGGATATTTGTTTACAGTAACTCATGAAGACGCCGCGAGAGTGCGCTGATACGTCTCCCCTCCCCCTCCTGTACAGCTGAGCTAGGATCGAACCTGCAAAGTTTGCGACGGAAGGCCAGCGTCTCAACCGTCTGAGCCATTCAGCCTGGCAGGGTAAGTTTAGGTGGTGGTAAATAGTTTCTAATTACTAGATTGTGTGCCCAAAAAAGCCTTGAATAAATCCCAATCTTCTCTGCTGTGTTCATATGGAATGAGGACATATAACGCTCTTGATGGTTATTTGTCCGTCGGAAAGGGACGTAAAGCCTTCAGCACACCTCTCGATGCTATTTGACAGGAGAAGGCTATGTGCCAGTACCGGGTTTCCCTCTCCCTCCCTACTCTCATATATCATGTCATTTGTTTCATATTATTATCTTCCCTGATGAGGTTGACGTCAGAAAGGGCATCCGGTGTAAAAATCGATCTTAACAGATTCATCTCACCACAAACCTGACATCGTAGAGAAACGGGACAAGGAATGGGCACACGTTAAGTTATAACGTCATGCTCCCTTTGCCAGCACTCCACATTTCAAATCACCAACGCTGTGACGTCACATCTCTGTCAGGAGAAGGCCTGAGTGTTCAGTTTTGTAATGATAAGCATGAATTTTAAATCGCCCGCATTAATTACATCACAGCTCCGTCACTCCTCCAAGGGGAGACGGGCAAAGAGCCTGTGTGTGTGAGGTTAGGTTACCGCTCGTGCCCAAGGTTAGGTTAACATACGTGTTAACCACACCTACAAGTCACCACACCAGTTCGGTAAGTAGCCTGTCTGAGGTTAGGTTGGCGTTCATCGTAGCGAGGTTAGGTTAACACGTCATCATGGCGGCATAACCTCAACTACCAGTCACCTAATCCATTGGACTCCTCCAAGAGGAGCCGATAAGTAGCCTGTGTGAGGTTAGGTTAGCGTTCGTACGCAAGGATAGGTTAGCACGTTATAATGATGACTTAACCTGCAAGTCACCTAATCGATTTGTGGCTCCTCAATGGGCGCACGATCGATTCAGCTCCTCCAAAGGGGTCCGTGACCTTACCGACTCGACTCCTCCAAGGGGGGGGCGTCCGGTTCGGCTCCACCAATGTGGCCCGCGAGGTTAGCATTGTCCTCGTACACAAGAGTTTGACGTCATAACCTCACCTAGCGGTCGAAAACACTCCAGGTTGGCCAGTGAGGTTAGAATTTCGATCGTACGTATGCGCGTGACGTTATAACCTCACCTCGGGGTCAAAAGCATCACAGATCATTCCCTGACTAATGAGGCCCCTCCAATGTAGTCTGTGAGGTTAGGCTTGCTCCCATACGCAAGGCTATGACGTTATTCCGCGTTCATTGGTCTAGAACCTACATAGCCCTACTACTCAGTATGACGTCTTGACCTCGCCTAGCTGTCAAAAAACTCCAGGTTGGACAGTGAGGTTAGGATTGCCCTCGTACGTATGACGTCATAACCCCACCTAGGTGTCAAAAAGCACCTCCAGATCATTCCCTGACCAATTAGGCCCCTCCAATGGAGACTGTGAGGTTAGGCTTACTCTCGTACGCAAGGTTATGACTTTATTCAGCGTTCAATGGTCTGGAAGCTACATAGCCTTACTACTCAACTAGTCGGCAACGACCTCGTGGGAAACTGCTGACTCAGCACCCATTATTTTAGAACATACATTGCTCATACTACTAATGGACGCCACCGTCCCTTACAGTACATACAGATTATTCTACACTACTAAATTACAGTATGGCAAACTAAACATGGTGATCTTAAACTTACATACAAATCCTAAATAATTAATACACCTGTAAGGCGATCCACAACAAAGGAAGAAGCTGCACGCCTGCATCCCTGTACCAAGCCGATTAATTTACATAAAGGGAAATGAAATAAAGTGGCGTATGGCTTTTAGTGCCGGGAGTGTCCGAGGACATGTTCGGCTCGCCAGGTGCAGGTCTTTTGATTTGAGACACGCAGGCGACTTGCGCGTCGTGATGAGGATGAAATGATGATGAAGACGACACAGACACCCAGCCCCTGTGCCAGCGAAATTAACCAATGATGCTTAAAATTGCCGACCCTGCCGGGAATCGAACCCGGGTCCCCTGTGATCAAAGGCCATCACGCTAACCATTTAGCCATGAGTCGGACTACATAATGAGAAACTTCGCTATGATGCGGCGTTTTAACAATTTATGATTTACATAATTATAGAATGGACTACGAATAACTACTCTCGTACATAATTATTGATTATGGACTTAGCTGCCTCCTCGTCGTGACTCACATCAGCCCCTATGGGCTGACCATTGGAAATTAACCCATCATTTAGCTGGTGACGGCGACTGGAAAAGTCCTTGGCTCCATGCTGGCGATGAGTAACATCCTAATGTTACAGTCTTCTTCAGGGTGGTGATCGGTCTGATACTGCTGTAGAAATACGGGTATGATATTTATCGTCCTTCGACACACGCCTTTGCGTCCCTGGATAAGGTACTGAGCGCGATCTACTTTAGGGAATTTTTCGTCCCTACTGAGGGAACATTACTTTGTTCCCGAATTTACGTAGAATTTCAGTAGAATAGACTCCCTTAGTCTCACTGTTCACTGGATTAATGTGCTTTAATAGCTATCTAATAATTGCATATTGTTCTGTGAAAAGACGGATCGACACGTATACTAGTATTCATGTAAATCTCGGGCCAGAAATATTCATTTCAGGCATGGAAATCAGTACAGCACTCAGAACTGCCCATTACCAGATTACGCACTCTGTTTCATTCGTCAGATTCATGCGGAAGCATAACACATGGACACAACTGAAGTGCGACGGGAGATGGAGAGAGCGAATGACGGGAGACCTAACATGAACCAAACACACGTAGCGGGGAAGGTACTTGCTTCCCCGCCTGCCCACACGCCCCTTGTCTCGACCTTGAATATGCGGCAGAGAGGGAAATGAAGGGCAGAACCACACAGGCTCGTATGTCAATTCATTGAGGGTCAGATTCTCCGGTTTCTTGGTAATTACTTTGTGCGAAGGCTGACTGAAATGTTAGTGGTCTCGATCATGAACTTATTGTCAAATGACATGACGCGCGACCATTGTAAGAAAGAATGACCCATGTTTTCGTAAATATAGAACCTATTAAATTACTCTACATTGATAGCTTTGCAAAGACCGTCAAATGAAGAATTGATATACTATATTTTCCAGTGAAATATGAACGTATATCAAATTTGGACGCAAGAAATGAAGATGAAGGGAGGTAACCTTCACTAAGAACATCGTTTTTTTTTTGCTATTTGCTTTACGCCGCACCGACACAGATATGTCTTACGGCGACGATGGGATAGGAAAAGCCTAGGAAGTGGAAGGAAGCGGCCATGGCCTTAGTTAAGGTACAGCCCCGGCTTTTGCCTGGTGTGAAAATGGGTAAACACGGAAAACCATCTTCAGGGCTGCCGACAGTGGGGCTCGATCCCACTATCTCCCTATTACTGGATACTGGCCGCACTTAAGCGACTGCAGCTATCGAGCTCGGTAAAGAACTTAGGCGATTCGTGTTTCATTTAAGGACATACTATTTTACTGAAATATCATATCATGCTTCTTCTTAATATAATTATCGGAAATGGGAGAGAAATTAAATTGGATAAAATGACGTATAAAAATGAAACAGAGACGGTGTTACATATAAAAACATGCAAATGAAAAATATTATTCACAGCCCAAAAGGAAAAAGAATAGCGATAGGTGAGTTGTAATAAATAAAAATAAGATATTCTCTTATCATAGTAAAATGGTTTAAAAAAACAAAGGAGTGCATTTCGTAAGAAAAAAAGTAAATAAATAATTTGAACGCTTCATGTACACGAAAATAAATATCTTTGTATAAAATGAAAACCAGAGTAGGTATAGTCTTAGACAGTGCTCTAGTTTTCCGCGAAAATAATAATTTTCTAGCCATTCAAATGATTGGGGGAAACTAATCAGGATGGAATTAGATATTTTTTCACCAATAGAGCATGTCAAAAAACAGATTAGATGTAAGGCTTTTCATGCGTTTGCTCTATTAACCAGCGTTTCGTCTTAGGTCTGACACTAGACTCATCAGAGTGGGGTGTGTCAGACCCTATCCACTGACGCTGGGGTGTATGCAGGTGAACTTATCAGAAGCCCTATATAAGGGGCACAGTCTGATAACTGCATACGGGAGATAAAATTCCACAATGGAATTATTGCCCGCCTAGTAATTCCGAATGGAAATTCTAAGTTCCCAAGGAGGGAATTAGATATTTTTCCAACAATAGAGCATGTCAAAAAACAGATCAGAGCAAACGCATGAAAATCCTTGCATGAGAACGAGAAGGTACCCGCTAAAGCCTCACAGTCCGTAGTCCCGTTGGTTCACTGAATAAGTCCAAAATTCCGTCGTGGGATCGCTGCTTAACACGGTTCACTATATGAACCAAATGGTTAAGCAATCGAAAATGTAATTTTCTGGATTTCATTTTGTTGTAACAGAACTGAACTCTGAGAAAATGTATATCAAGTAAGTAAATTCCTCTGGTTAATGATGAAATACCCACAAAGTGAAATAAGTAAC